>NW_022683022.1:651576-673542 GCF_011630105.1 Anneissia japonica | reverse complement strand
ACAAACACAAATAAATAAATATATATATATATATATATACATATATATACATATATATATATATATATATATATATATATATTTAACCGTCTTGCGGAGATGCTATAATATATCAAATATATAAATGATTTATACGTTAAATATATTTGTATATGTAAACAAATATCAAATATATAAAAATATATAATTATAAATAAGATTTGAATAACTATATTTTAGAGTATACTAATATGTAGAAAATACATACATACATTTTATTTCTCTCCGACGGGGCCCTGCATCCCCCCCCCCGCTGGCGCCACCCCAGGTAACAATTAAAACCACGAATTGCAGGTGAGAAGACTTATTAAATAATGGATACAATATACTATTTGGATTGCTATACTGAGCGCAAGAGGCAGATATGAGTCTCAATTATCTCGATGAGGATGATAATACACTATATCAATCATAATTCAATTAATTAAAAGTATATTATTATCATCGATGTTATTAAAATCGAAGTAACTAATTACATGTTTAAGTAAATAATTGTGTAGGTATTCGTGAAGTCTATTATTTTGACAATATTAGTGGAGTACATAGGTGACATACAGTTACGTATCGATTGGATTCTTTAAAATCGGGGAGGGGGGCTTATGGGGAAGTGGGTGTCATGAATTCCTACTTGACGTATTTCCGAGCGGTATAGAAATGACTAGGAATCCCTCTTTGACATATAAAATATAAACACAGCTCACAATGTTGTAACACAACTCTCAAATAAACTTTTATTCTGTATAAACTCCAACAAGAGTCCGGTATCAAAACAATACAACAACATTCACATAAACATGTGTTTCAAAAAAGACCTCTAGAAAGATGAAACTGTCAGCTTATATAACCTAGCTGTACAACTCCAGAGCATTCAAGAGCATTCCATATTGCCTAAGTTCCTCATTGGTCACCTTACATCATAATTAACCAATTAGGCTTATTTGCCTCTAAAGTACACAAGATTCCAGAAACTTCCAAATATTACTCTTGGATTCTACATGGTGTCATGTGTTCCTATAATTACCAATGTGGTTTACACTGTTTCTTTGATCAATTAAATGTTATTCTAAAATGTTCTATGTATTAAATATGTTAAAGTAAGGCAAGGAATGGTAATTTATTACAGTGGGGCTCGATGATTAGGTGAGGGGGAACCGTCGCAAAATACATTAAGCTGATTTGAGGTGATTTGTTAACTACTTGACTGTGATTTCTTATTTTTTTGAGGAGGGGGAAGGGGTGGACCCCACTGGTGACAGACCTTCTTTGTTTGAAGTGTGAGTAGCTGATAGTTTGGTAAATAACAGCATCATTGTGCTGAATTGCGCATAGGCGTTGTTCATGAATAGACCTAGGTAGCAAACGCAGAGAGGCGATTTTAGTAGTTCACATGATTCCACAAAGACAGAGGGGCTGAAATAAACCAGAGAATCCGGAGAACCACCTCTATTCATAGAAATGGAATGGGTTCTTAAAATCAGCCAGAATACACTGGACTTACGATTTGAATTCCTTATCCTAAAATACTTAAATCTACCAATCGAGCCCCGGGAGAGAAACGTTAAGGCTTTAGTTGGGGTGCACCTAACTTACTGCTTAGCGACACGAATTGCTAAATGAAAAACAGGCCTCATTATATTATAATGACAGATTATCATTTAGACTCATCATCTCAAGATCAAATGAGTTTCTGGTGCTTTTAACTATTTCATTAGTACACTCACACACTTCCGGGTCTTTGGCAAACGTTTCTATTACACTCATACCAAAAGAGAAACCTAATCCAACCAGCAATAATGACTTAGGCCTATATCCATTACACAGATTCCCATGAAATAATACCAACAACACATGCAACACTAATAATTAGAAAAAGAGTACAAACAATTTTGTTCTTCATTTGATTGAACGTTTTAAACTTTAGTTAATAATTTGTTTTATATAATGTAATAAAAATGAAATAATGTGTAACAAGAAATTAGGTTACAGACGAACAAAATATGTTATATATTACGCTTATTTTGTCAAATCACGATACAAAATGAAGAACTCAATTGTGCCAAAAAAAAAGACATTGAAATACATCACAAAACGCTACAAACACCGGAGCTGCTGGGGGCACCCTCACCGGGGCTCTTCACGGCTCCTGACTCCAAGCGTATGGCTCGGGGCCTTCGTCCCCTTCGTTACGCCACTGATCCTTGTGGTTCTGCATTTACAATTTTCGCACTCCTCCCACGCCACAGATGGGAACCACCTTACGCCCCTGGGCTCCGGAGAAAAACAATATTGTTGATATGTTGTACAACTAATTTTTCTAAGACTAAAAATCGTGTTCGATGAAAAACAACTTGGGAACAACCGTTAATGAGATATAGACTTTTGAATATTCAAAAACTGCTGGAAAATGGTAGTTACTCCTTTCTGTGTCTTATAAAAATCAATTGTACAACATTTCTTATCCTCCGGAGCCTTGCTTTGAGCATTTTGTATCAGATGGGATACTTTTTTATAAATTAATAACGGTATAACGGTATAATAATGGAGACAAACTGTTTTGCGGTGGTCTATAATTTTCGGATTTTTTTTATCACATTATATACATGTATCATAAATATCATACATTATAATTCAAGCATTTTCGTTCTCTCTATGAACTGTCAGTAATACTGTAAGCATTTTTAGAAACATCATGCTTTGCAAATGTTGCAACATAATCTTAATGACACTATTTATTGCACTATACACTGTGCCATGGGTCCTCGATCATCATGTCCACATCACTTACTCTCGAATCCACTTCATTTTGCAATCGCCAGGCAACTAAGGCCTAATGATACAAATATATATTTGTTCAGTTTTTACTCGTGTGATTTGTTATGATTATTCCTAGTAAGGTGTGCTTGATTTTTTTTCCCTGGCGACATATACCAGCAATTGTGGTTCCTTTGTTGAAGGTATTCGTTCTTTATGCACAGGGTAGTTAATTCCTCTTAATTATCATGAATTATGTGATCATTACAATGCCGTTGAAACCCATTGACAAGCATAACAGAAATATGACATTAATCTAGATAAAAGACAAAACTTACCATTATCTGTACTTGCATAATGAAAAAGTAAAATTTGGTTAATGAGTAGGCCTAAAAGAACCATCTGTCCATTGAACGTAGCAGGCGCAAGGCCTACTGTGCATGCGTGAGCCTTTGGTGCCTGCTTCTTTCTAAATGAATCTTTCCGAAATGGGCTTAAAATTTCATCAACATAACAGCTGACGTCACGGTTTAAAAACGATCGTGTTGTATTTAAGAAGCAGTTCTTACCTACAATTGTACATTATTACCATCTTATATTCTATGTACGGAAAATGTATTTAAGCAAATATTATCTATTTTTATTTATTAAAAAAAAAAGTATACACTACCTTGAAGACCAAATCGATAGTAATTCAGTTTACTATTTACTTTACTATTGGATGGCAATGCCTTCAGGTAGTTTTTATATTGATTTACATCTGTTACCTCCGCCAAGGAGGATGTATTCACTCCTGTCTGCCTGTCTGTCGGTCTGTTAGCAAGATCATGTAAAAACTAAGGGATGGATAAAAAAGAAAAGAAAAAGTAAAAGGACAAGGTTAAGGTCACAAGAAAAAAAATATCGATTTTTTTTTTAACTTACCCCCTCAATCATAAAAGAAAATAATGGAATCGCCCTTACATGCCTTTACTGTTCTTTATCCAGGCACACGGTGGATGTATGCCCTCTATGACTGTTCTAGTTGTTTATGTATTTGTCACTTTTTTTTTTTTTTTTTTTTTTTTTTTTTTTTTTTTTTTTTTAATCATTGGACGTTTTACTTGTTGTTTGAATGTTTATTGTAGGCCTACATTATTTTAAACATCAACGTAATTCAGTTTTAACTGTGCTGTTGATGTAATTAAGGACACGTCCATCGGTCCTATATAAACAATCCTATTGCCACCATCAAGGATTTTAACGTTGATGATGCCTATATTTGTGACGTGTTTAAACATACTTAGAGCCTATGATATAACTATAAACTTTAGATAGATTGAAATTGAAATGCGGTACTTATGCGTGGGAAAGCAACACTAAAACGTTCCAGAAAGTCCCAATGTCCTCATCCATTTACCTAATAATTCCAGTTGATATTTAATTTTTCTTATGTCCACATTCCGTTGGTGGCGCAGTGCAGTTCACTTACGTATCACTACCCACTATCAGACATATCTTAAACTTTAAAACGTTCGACAATCACGATACAAAGGTGGACGTTAGCCAATATGAGATTGGATTTAGACCTAGCACCGGAACAGTGATGGATCATTTTTGATAACGCAGTTTGTGAACGGGAATAAAATTCAAGTGAGCTTTTTATAGGATATGATCTAGTTTGGTGTGAATAACACCAAGGACCCACTAAATCCGAAAAATGGTTTCCAGTCAGTGGTGTCCTTCTGCAGGTTAATTGTTAATTTCGACTGTGTAAAACATTAGGAGCTGTTTGTAATATTATATTATTAACGCCAATGAAGGACTGGTCTATTACTATTAAGTATGACGGTAAACAACTACTGGCTAATTCCATAGCTTCTCTCCTTTATTTCAGAAGGAGGGCTGGAATGAAAGTTACGAAAGCGCACCGTCTTTCGGATGAGACGTTTAAACCAGTTGGTCCCATGCGCATTATGGACCATGTGCACGTTAGATAACTCACACTCTTCGGAAAAGGGTAGGGAATTTTCTCCTGGTGTACTGCCCAATCACCAGCAAAAGCAGTGGCAGATCTAGGATTTAGCAATTGGGGGAGGGGTGGATAATGCGATTTGTGAAGCACCAATAGTAGTTATAGATGACCGGAAATGACACTTTTATAGTAAAATTCATCGTCATCACATCACCATTATAATTTTATAGTCAAAATGAAGCGCAAACAAATTTCTCATAATGTTTTACCAGCGATTTTCGGCAAACATACTAATTAATATGTGTGATGTACTAAAGAAAATAAATATTAAAATCATTGTCTTTGATGTATTTAATTTAGGCCTACCTACTTCAAAGCCATTAGTCCACACCATAGTTAAGGACTGAGGTGGGAACATTTGGGGAAATAGTAGCTCTAGATTACTGGAAATGACACTCTTAAATTTATAATCATCGATCAAATTAATCGCTGGGATGTTCAATTGAAAATAAAAATCAATTTTCTTTGATGTATTTTTAAATTTACTTTACCATGTTCTTAAAACCAATCTTATTATTATTATTACACGCTTCAATCGAGTCGTGTATTACAAGTAATTCAGATGTTTGTTGGCAGAGATAGAGTACCGGTTGTACATCACACTTTCGTTAAAACCTGGGTCATTTATGCAGTTCATTTCAACAATGTTCAGGCATTTTTTTGACTTATGAAATTACTACATTTCGGACGAAAAGTGAGGGGATCACCCCCACCACATAACAAGTATGGGACGTTTCCCCCTTGATCATGGGTTTAGGGAGAGGCATCCCCTTCCATTTGAGTTTTCTTTAGAATTAGTATACAGCTAGACGCTCTTGGATGTGATCTGAGTTAAGTTAAGCTTAATGTTTTACGAGAGTAGTTTACTACATGTAACATGTATACATGAGAAGCACACACATAAGACAAGTGACCATATTTTTTTTTCGAGGTCACCGAAAGGGGGTGGCTAGCCGCCCTATTCTTACCCCTTAGATCTGCCACTGAGCAACAGGACCCCATTGGAAATAAGTCTTCTTCATTCAGACTTGTAGGTTATCCTTAGTGGTGTTTACAATGACCTTACTCAGCTCTTATTTAAAAAGCTATTCATATGATGTGACATTTCAATTTAAAAAAAAATAAATCGAAGTATATTCTTCAATATTTGATCATGTTGTCGTCTCAATATTGTGATCGTAATGACTGGTGTGATATATCGTATGTCTAGCATATATCAATCATAAGCTTATTATTTTAGACCTATAGTGTATTCGAAATTGTTAATAACGATCTTGTGATTAGACATATTGAAACGCTATAAATGGTCTTACAAATCATCCTGGTAGAAATTAAGCCGTTGTATTTTTAAACAATTTAAACAATAATCCCATTTCCAAAGGCCCAATATTGTTATATCATTAATTATGTAAAACATTTAAAGGTGAATGGCATTTACACAGGTCGTGTCCTTAATATACAGCATATCGCGGTTCACATGCGTACGGAAGAAGTCGTGATTTCAAGTTCCCTCACCAAAAAATAGCCAATACTGAGAAACTCTACCGCTTACTCCCCACACACAAGACGATCAGCCCGATAAAACGCATCCAGTGACGACAGCGAGTGCTGAAGACGCAAACTTAATCAACCTTATTCCTCCATTCGAGCCAACCCTCCTTTTATTAAATTTACTAAGTTTCATTATCTGAGTCATTAGGTCAAAAAATATAAGAGACAGAACCAACCAACCAACCAACCAACCAACCAACCAACCAACCAACCAACCAACCAACCAACCAACCAACCAACCAACCAACCAACCAACCAACCAACCAACCAACCAACCAACCAACCAACCAACCAACCAACCAACCAACCAACCAACCAACCAACCAACCAACCAACCAACCAACCAACCAACCAACCAACCAACCAACCAACCAACCAACCAACCAACCAACCAACCAACCAACCAACCAACCAACCAACCAACCAACCAACCAACCAACCAACCAACCAACCAACCAACCAACCAACCAACCAACCAACCAACCAACCAACCAACCAACCAACCAACCAACCAACCAACCAACCAACCAACCAACCAACCAACCAACCAACCAACCAACCAACCAACCAACCAACCAACCAACCAACCAACCAACCAACCAACCAACCAACCAACCAACCAACCAACCAACCAACCAACCAACCAACCAACCAACCAACCAACCAACCAACCAACCAACCAACCAACCAACCAACCAACCAACCAACCAACCAACCAACCAACCAACCAACCAACCAACCAACCAACCAACCAACCAACCAACCAACCAACCAACCAACCAACCAACCAACCAACCAACCAACCAACCAACCAACCAACCAACCAACCAACCAACCAACCAACCAACCAACCAACCAACCAACCAACCAACCAACCAACCAACCAACCAACCAACCAACCAACCAACCAACCAACCAACCAACCAACCAACCAACCAACCAACCAACCAACCAACCAACCAACCAACCAACCAACCAACCAACCAACCAACCAACCAACCAACCAACCAACCAACCAACCAACCAACCAACCAACCAACCAACCAACCAACCAACCAACCAACCAACCAACCAACCAACCAACCAACCAACCAACCAACCAACCAACCAACCAACCAACCAACCAACCAACCAACCAACCAACCAACCAACCAACCAACCAACCAACCAACCAACCAACCAACCAACCAACCAACCAACCAACCAACCAACCAACCAACCAACCAACCAACCAACCAACCAATCAATCAATCAATCAATCAATCAATCATCAATCAATCAATAATCAATCAATCAATTAAGTGTCGGTACTTAAATAGCGCCAAAATGCAAATGTATGTTTTAAACACTAATAGTTAAAATAAATTAAAATGATTGGCATATTCAAGTCTGCTGCCTGTGAAAGAATTGGCAAGAAGGTGGATGTTGAGCGAACAGGAAGGAACTTCACATTTAAAAGTTCCAACTCACTTGCCCCTGTTAATAATCGAACATTTTGAAAAATGAATGAAACTGAAGTGGTACCGCGATACACTTTCAAACTACTCTCCTTTCTATATTTATTGATTTAAAAACATATTTATACAGGATAACACAATCAGTGATTAACTTGTTTATAATATGGTCCTGTTTTACAGATTAAAATCACTAGACACAATACACAAGTCAAACCTAAAACAATTTGCAAATTGGATTAAAATAAAAGGTAAGCAGGCTTATATGCCAATGTAGGCCCTATAATTAATAGACCATAAATAAATTAAATATGCTTTCAAACATTTTTCAGATGGTAGGATAATACTATCATGACGACTGAAAAACAGCTCAACATTTAAACGTTTCGTTTCACTCGATCTTGTCGATAATGGAATATAAAAATATATGACAAGTTAAAGAAAATTAAACATAAAAGCGCAACGTAAGGCAGAGTGCGCACGGTGGCGATCTAACGACCGTCGACCGATACATTCATCTCTCTTCTTTCTATAGGTGTTTAAAGACGTACCGTAGTGCCGTCTGCTGATTGTCGACGTCAATCTTAGTATATCGCCAATAAAATCCGTTGCGCACCCCCCCCCCCCTCCCCGTCGCATTCCGTTCTCCATGGAATTGCGTCGGCCGACGACGAACGTCGCAGTGTGTGCCGGGCGGCCTAACAAATAAATACAAAAAGTGTTTATTCTTAATAGCATCTAGCAGTATATGAAAAAATGTATGTAATCAGCCTATTTTTTAATGATTTACACACAAGTATGTAATATCTCTTGGACCTAATATTAAACCCATGTCTTAATATTATATGATAGAAATAAACCATATTTGTCTTCAGGATGGCTACCGTGAAGGCTGGCCGCAGTTGTGGTTTGCACTTTGTACTCGACAAATTCCGCTTGCGGCTTCCTAAGTAAGGACACTTTTTTAGTTGTTGTACCCAACTATCATTGGCCTTGTTGTTACCATTTAAAATAAATAAGAAATTTCTCGATAAAGGCCTATCTCTCTTTGAGGGGTTCGTGAGTTACAAACTCCGTAATTCTAAAAATTATTATAAATATATAATTTATAGTTATACAGTAATAAGTGCATACGCAATTGTTTTGTTACTCAATAACATTGTCTGCACCATGAAGGTTTAATATAGTAATTGAACATAAACTAAATAAGTTTTTGTCGTATCATAAGGTTGCGAAGATTGAAGAATGTTAAGTGTTCCACGAATGGATATTTGGCTCAATGCAATTTTTTAAAAGTAATTTTTAATTTCTTTAGGCCTATATTTTATCTACATGTAAGAATATTAACATAAATTCGTAATGCCTCCAAACGGCGCATTAGCTTTTAGATAATCGGTCAGTGTTTGTGAAGCATAATGATGCACTTACACATTCTATTTAGGCCTATTAACTCAACTTGCGTTCAGATTTTGCACATTCATGTGTTAGTGTAAAATGTTTACTTTGCGGTATTTCAAGCAAGTAAAACAGATGCGTTATTTTAAAGTATAATAATGGACACGAAAGAATGATTTTACGATACATTTCTGACAGATTTGTGCAGGTGTCTAGGTTGTTATGAGCAACATTTTTCCTTACACAAATTATAAAATAAATAAAATAAAACCTATATTATTTATAATGCGCCATAAGACCAGCGCAGCTGTATTATACATTACGGTATAATTTGAAAATGTAAAGATAATAAATCACACCTCTTCTTCTTCTTGTATGAATTCTTAATAATCATGAATAAATTGTACCTCCATGTTTAGGCAAACTAGTCTCGTCTCTATAAATAAATCACAATACCGCAACTTTAAATGTTATTACAAATAGAACAATAATGGTAAAATAAACAAAAAAGAATGCATAAATATGTAATACCTCATAGTTATTTAAAAACCTAATTTCTACAAGTAATAAATTAAACTATGAGTTTTACGTTGTCGTGGAATCCATATTTGTATGCGTTGCCTCATAAGTTGACTTTTCCGACTCGACAAATTCCGCTTGCGGCTTCCTAAGCAAGGACACTTTTTTAGTTGTTGTACCCAACTATCATTGGCCTTGTTGTTACCATTTAAAATAAATAAGAAATTTCTCGATAAAGGCCTATCTCTCTTTGAGGGGTTCGTGAGTTACAAACTCCGTAATTCTAAAAATTATTATAAATATATAATTTATAGCTATACAGTAATAAATGCATACGCAATTGTTTTGTTACTCAATAACATTGTCTGCACCATGAAGGTTTAATATAGTAATTGAACATAAACTAAATAAGTTTTTGTCGTATCATAAGGTTGCGAAGATTGAAGAATGTAAGTGTTCCACGAATGGATAGTTGGCTCAATGCAATTTTTTTAAAGTAATTTTTAATTTCTTTTGCCTATATTTTATCTACATGTAAGAATATTAACATAAATTCGTAATGCCTCCAAACGGCGCATTAGCTTTTAGATAATCGGTCAGTGTTTGTGAAGCATAATGATGCACTTACACATTCTATTTAGGCCTATTAACTCAACTTGCGTTCAGATTTTGCACATTCATGTGTTAGTGTAAAATGTTTACTTTGCGGTATTTCAAACAAGTAAAACAGATGCGTTATTTTAAAGTATAATAATGGACACGAAAGAATGATTTTACGATACATTTCTGACAGATTTGTGCAGGTGTCTAGGTTGTTATGAGCAACATTTTTCCTTACTCAAATTATAAAATAAATAAAATAAAACCTATATTATTTATAATGCACCATAAGACCAGCGCAGCTGTATTATACATTACTGTATAATTTGAAAATGTAAAGATAATAAATCACACCTCTTCTTCTTCTTGTATGAATTCTTAATAATCATGAATAAATTGTACCTCCATGTTTAGGCAAACTAGTCTTGTCTCCAGCAATGTCGCCAGCAAGACTTAAACTTTTATAACCATCGGTTGAAGAAATCAATACCACAGCGCATGCGCTTTTGCACGAATGAGTGATAAAATCCTAGAACATAATGATTTTGTTTTATTTCCTATATAGCCTATGTCACCGATATTCCCGATAACTGCGCTGACATCTTTGACAGTATGAACTGCGCTCATCAAGTCAGACCCATGCAAGGTAATGCACTGGATCTCATGCCGGTGTTGGAAAATAGGCATATACTCTATTAAAATCTTTTAAGATTTTAAAATACTTCGTACAATAGGTATAATATGCTCAATACGGTATTTTAATGTTTACCGCTATTTAGTGTTCTTGTAAGTGGCCGTAATTTTTACAGCGGAACAAGTCTATAAATAAATCACAATACCGCAACTTTAAATGTTATTACAAATAGAACAATAATGGTAACATAAGCAAAAAAGAATGCATAAATATGTAATACCGCATAGTTGTTTAAAAACCTAATTTCTACAAGTAATAAATTAAACTATGAGTTTTACGTTGTCGTGGAATCCATATTTGTACGCGTTGCCTCATAAGTTGACTTTTCCGAGGTGTTAATCAAACAATGGACCAATGAGGGTGTGCGTGTTGCACAATCGAGCCTACGTACATAGTTTCATTGCGAGACATTAGCAACAAGAAATTATGAGTTTTATATTGTAATAAAATCCATATTTGTATGCATTAACTATCATAAGTTAAGCACTGTTTCACTGAAAACAAACATGGAACACATGTTAAGTGTGTATATTCTCAACTCAATTGAATTTTCCAAGTGTTCATCAAACAACGGACTATAATCACGACGTGCGTGTCCCACAATCATGTAACCCTACACACATTGTGAGACAGACATTAGCAACAAAAATGGCGAGTGTGGTTCTGGTGGGTAATTGTATGAACTAATCAGAGAGCTCCATTTAATTGTTCAATAATTATACAAAAGTCTTCATGGGCTATTTATCCCACAAGTATTGCTGGAAAGCATAGGAGATAATCTATCAGATTTTTGTCTCTTTGCTTCAGGAGACCCCTTTCTATAATGTATAAATTATAATTCTATAATTTGCAAAAATAATCAAATACTGTACAAATCACTAAAAAATATACATAATACAATTATAGTTATACTTACTTTCCTTAACATTACCTTTATAATCAGTAATGTAGGGATAAAGTAGTATATCTGCTTTGAAACTATTCCAATATATATTTATAGGCCTAATGATATACTTAGGAGCAGATGGAGGCATTCTGTTGAGGCCTTGCGCCACTAAGTGCGAAGCAGATAGGTAAGAAGGTAAGAATGATATAATCAACTATTATATTGTATAACATGGACAAAGGAAATGGAACTTGAAAAGAGGCTGATGGCACTTACACCAGACCTCTGATGCGAGTGCAGAATTTGAGCTGGAAAACCTATCCCACAAAAACCGAAATATACAGTGATCTCCCACCTATATCAGCCACGCTTGCAACACGAAGAATTCGATTTGCTGGTCACTGCCAGCGAGCTAAAGCCCAAATAATATCGGATCACTACTATGGCGTATCCCACCACTAAAAGAGGCAGACGTCCTTTCACCTACCCGGCGTTATCTCCAGAGACAATGGAATTCCGGCCTTTAAATCTCTGCAAATATGTGCGACCGAAACACCTGAAAGTTGTTAAATCCATCTCGGCTGCGGCCGAGGGATGAAGATGATATTGTATAATTTAGAATGGCATTTGCATCACACGACAGACACGCAAGCCCACGCTACGCAAAATAAAAGAGTCGTTACCAAACACTCATGTATATGATGATAATATGCCATTTTAATAACTACGAATTGTACAACGTACAGTGTAAAACAGAGGTACAGGAAGCCGCTCACAGATAATCATAATTAATGTACTGTGCTGCCCCTAAATGCTTAGCATAATGACTTATTGTAAACAAAATAGCATACACATAATACATATGCATCCGAATGATGCATTAACATTCAGTTAAGCATACCTTTGCTCTAAGTTAAACATTGTGGTTAGATTATGCCAGGGATATTGCTAATCCTGTACAACGTCTGTAACTCTGTCCAGATGATCACATTTTCTTCGACAAAAACTTTAATGCCTATAGTCATGATGCCCATATATAGTCATGATGTGCCTATACCTTGTCATGATTTGATGATGACATGACCATATGCATGTCACATGTCAAATAAAATTTAATAGCCTGGACTGGGAAGTTAGAGTCTGGGAAAAGGAGGAATACGCGTTACCCCCATGCTAACCTGAGTCCGCCATTACACCATAGGCCTATCAAAATTACTTTATAGATATTATTCTATGTATAGAAAGGCACTGAATATTAATTCAGATAGGCTAATCCAATATCATTATTAAGATAATACGAATTTGAGTACTTTCTATAGATATAGATCAGATAATGCACACTGCCAAACACAAACTTTTAGGAAATATTGGAATACACCGGTATAGTAAAGATCAATAGATAGAATAATAGTAGGCACTTCACTTTTGGGTGCACTTTTCACATTTTTAAATCAATATTTGATCAATCGTGGTCAATGCTGCTTGAAGGCCTACTCAGGAGTAGAGAAATTTGGACGTGACACGACATAACATATTGAAACACGCTATACATGGTCTTACTAGGAATCGGGTACCTTGGAGAGTTTAAGCCATTGTATTTAAAAGCATTTAATTCTACTTAAATCCAACTTCCACGTGATGATAAAAACAATGTTGCTATTTCATTAAGTATGGTTATTTATCATTATACAAATTGTCAAAAATTTTATTAAAAAATAAATAAATAATAATATAATAATATAATAATAATGATAATAATGATAATAATAATAATAATAATAATAATAATAATAATAATAATAATAATAATAATAATAATAATAATAATACTGTATCGATGATGACTGGCGCGTCCAAATTGGCCAATAAGGCTGTATTTTGGAGCATAATGTGTGTTCCATAGTCGTAACATTAATTGACAACATATAGCAATCCAAACAATTCACAACCTACAAATAACCAAATCATATTTTGTGTGTGACTGTGAAAGGGGTAGGGGGAGAGAGTGAAGAGGCAACTGACACACACCCACAAGGAACTTCTACTATTATATTCTATCCTTCTGTTATCTATATAGCTCATTTCTTTGCAGATACAAAGTAGCACCTTATTACACCTCAAAACTCATAGTAAAGCTTAATTATCTGTCCAAGCACTAACACACAAGATAATTCACAAATGAAGAAGATTAGTAAAACCTTAAAATCACAAAAACAAAATAGTATAAAGGTCAAAGCAGAGAGAAAACAGTCATAAGAAACCAAAAAATGGGAAAAAGCGAGTCTTTATGGATGACATAAAGACGGCAACATAATATGTAGAAGAGCAGAAACGAGAAGGAAGATTGTTCCACTTATGTGGAAATATAACTTTGCGGTAAAACACCTCACGGCCTCAAGATGATTGAGTCACAACCACCTTTTTTATCAGACATTTATTAAAGGCTATACCATGTAGTAGGCCCATGATTTCATAACCAGAGCCATTATACAGCATTTATGATGAATTTAACACGTTTACCATTATTTTGACGAGAAGTTGAGGAGCAGTCATAAGGGAGCATGCTTTGGCGAATAATCGACATTCTATACCATGTTCCTGGATTTAATAGCCTGTATTAGTTGAAATGCCACTCAATGTTTGCACTTAAGTGTTTGTTGAGTAGAGGTCTGATTATCACGATTGTACACAAAGTAGGCGTATCAAGTCAACTCTATATAAATGGAAGACTTTCCAAATTCAAACCAATTTGCAAGTCAACGTTGGATATTATAAGTGAGTGAGTAGGCATATAACGCCAACATTTTTATTGTTTCATGTTAGTCTAGACTAAAAGCACTTAGTCTGTGGGTACAATATATCTATTAGAAGTTGTGTTGGTGGTTTAATATGATTATTTATTTTCAATTTAAGTGATATAGGTAGAAATAGTTAAATTATACAATAATACTCTCACGTTGGGACTAAAAAGAACCACAATAATTTAGAAGTTCACTCTCTTTTGTAAAATAATGGAATATTTGAATTATGATGTATAAATCAGTAGACATCGACACATAGCCTATCACTTTGGACACATAAAATAGTTTGATTTATAAGAGATGTTATAGTAGGCTTTAGATTTAACAATCATGGGAGAATACATGAAGTTTATTCTGAGGTACATGGAGATCCAAAGAAAATTAGTAGGCATACAATAATTCAGATATTTGGTTTGGTTTCACTTTTTTTCGATTTTTTCTTTATTTATTAGAACATATAAAATATAACATAGGCAAATTCTACATCTTCCTTAAAAATATTACTGGTGTATAAATTTAAGAATCATCAAGTTATTGCTTTAGTTTTTCTCCCTATTTAAAAAAAACAACAACATTAAAACTAATTATTAAAAGGGCATAGATATTTTAAGTGATAAACTTAAATACAGTAAATTGGTGTATCTTATAGGCATACAGACATGTGTTGTCCTATCTTATCTTCTGATATGGAGTTTAGAGACAAGTTTAATTTTTACAACTGATATGCACCCGTAGGCATAATGTGCTTATAGGCTATTCCATACAAATTGTAATATTATTTTAAAATCCTGAAATGTTATGTTCTTAGCATGACCACCATGAAGGCAATATTGGCCGTAGTTGTGTTTTCCGCTATTTTGTACAACATAGATGCAGCTTGTCATTATCAAAGTAAGTACTGTACTTCTAAATAACTAGTGGCCTGTATTTTTGCTTACAAATCAAATTGTTAATAACTTATTCTTTAATGATTATCTTTGATTGTATTTTTAAGAACAGCTTAGCTCAGTTGGCTAAACTGGTGGTAGTCACTGTGTGTGCGCTGAGCCAGATATCTTTAGTCTCTGATCGATTCTATCTATCCGCTGCTCCCCCTTTCCGCTGAAATCTCAGGCGCGGATCCAGAGTTTATCCTGACTATCGCACAGGTTGGGTCTCATGGGCAGATTTAGAGCTTCATACTTATAATGGTGACAAGTAAGATGGCAGGGTCGTGGGCGAAGGAAGCGTACTTTGTGGTTGTGGATTTATGTGTTTTTTTTCAAATGGAAAAAAAAATATTGAATTAATATGTCCAACCTGGTTTGAAATTGGGCAAAATATGTTATAGCAAACGAATATCACCGCACTCGAAATTTCAGACTTCAAAAAAAAGCTATACAAAAACCATAAATTCACTTAAGATATTAAAATACCACACACAACAATGCTGAGCGAAGCAATATTGTTTAATTAAAATCTATCAGGGATTCGCTATGATTTTATAATGTACATGACGATTCTAAATAAATTAAATCAATACAGCATAATATGTCTGCTTCATCAACGAATTGTATTCATTCAAACATCTGCTTGACTTCGTGGAGAAAAAAATACAACGAATGACTTATACATGCAGTTAAGAAAATTAATTTGAGAACTTTTATCTGGCTTAGAATAATAGATGTTTTTAGTTCTGTAAGCCTATCAGCAAATAAAAAGGAAGCATTGTTCAATATCGATTTTAAAATGAAATCTAATAAAATATCATATCAATGTTTGTAATGACTTAATTTGTGGTCTAAAAAAAGAAAGAAACAAAAGTAAATATATACAGCTGTTGTCTGGTTAGGAGCTTTTTATTTTGGCACATAATGTCGGTATCACAGGGAAAATATCAAAAAGTAAAGCAAAAAATCTGGCTTCCTAAGAACACGGCTATAATTACTAACATATGATATATTATTATAATGTCCGAAATAACCACAGACGCTCGGCGAAAAAAAAAACAACTTTCAGACATTGAAACATGGATTTTGGAGTGTGTATGTTATAATTTTATTCTTTTAAACATAAGCCTATCCAGCATCTGGTTGAGAATTAGGGCAATACATATACTATAGCATTTCTTTAGAGAACGAATGTCAATTCTCTCGAGATTTCGGACTTTTAACATAGAAAAGGCTATGAAGAGAATTAAATATCACACATATTCCAAATAGGCTGTGCGAAGCACTATATTTTTAAAACAAATTATCAAATTTGGGATTGACTTTCCATGCAGTAAAGAAATTTAATATTGGGTTAATTGCTTACAATAATGGATATTTTCAGTTCAGTATCAGCATATATCAATATAATTATTGTTTTATATCGATTAGATAATGCAAAACAAAAATTATGTCATGTTTGGTTGAAGTTAATGTTGACAGTGACCTATAGCTGTTTTCTGATCTAACACCTACTACTAAAACTCTATTATGTATAGGTTGTAAGTCAGGAGAATTCTATTTTGGCAATTAGTGCCGGTATTACTTGGGGAAAGGGGAATATGAATGCGTTACCGTCATATCCGGCTTCGTAATTACAAAAAGAGAACTTTTATAAAAAGACGATGTATTAATATTAATATTAATATATAAGCGCAGCATCAAACAAGGAGCCGGATTTTATCAAACTAGAAACCAACTTAAATTAGTCTTTTTTTTTTTTAGTCTTAAGCATATTTTTGCTTAAGTCAGATTCAACAATAATGCTTAGCTTAAAAATTGCTTAAAATAAAAAAAGTCGATTGTAACGCATGCACCATCTAAGGCGATTTTTAAGATTTTGCTAAGATGGTTTGATAAATCAGCTGAGATTTTTTTTCGAGCCTGATTTATTTCGCCAAGCGCGGCTGCTCTCAAATTAGCGCAGCGGCGCTTAATCGAGAGTATAATATTACCCTCTGTGTGTAATGAAACAACAGGGTTTTAAATACATTGTGTACAGTGTTAAAATGAATAGATAACACAATGAAGACAAAAGCATTCTTTATAAACGTTTATTTACGATGACGTAGGACATATGATAGGCCTACTGAACTACGGGAATACGTGAGATAGGTATAAAGGGAACGGCATGGAAAGCGCCACACCAATATTTGTTATAAGCGCCCCTCTGGAATAACCGCTGCACTGATACCTTACAAGGGTGGCGGTGCTAATTCGCAAGCATTTTCGGTATTTAGAATTCATACTTGATGCGATATTTTAAATGTTTTTTTACACAAAAATATATAGGCCTATGGAAATGCAGGTCTATACTGATATAATTTATCTAGTGTGTACATTTCCACACAAAAAGTCCTTAACAACAACAGCGCGTATTTTGACGCGCTTTTTTTATTTCACGAACTAACACAATTGAATTTAATTGTGTTAGTTCGTGAATTTTTGAACGTTAAAGAAGAGGAATCTGCGAGTGCGAAATATAAGTTGCTCCAATTGAGATTCGAACCCAGGCCCTTCTGTTATATATAATAGTATCCGATGTACCGGTAGTCGGTTCCATGTATGACTCACAGAAATATATATTCAATTCAATTCAATTTTATTCGAAAAATACCTCCAAATAGGAGAAGCATACAAATAAAAACACGTTCAAACATCGGAAACAGAACATTGACTTAAATTATAAAAAGACAAATAATTAAAACACAGCACAAGATAAACTAAACTAGCATAAGTATATATACAAAATAGAACAGCAAAACATAACCTCTCATTTAGAAGCTTCTGAGTAACAATTTTAGGTAATGAATGGTTTCGTTGTTTAGGGAGGGGTCAAACCCCATAATGGTTTTTATACTGTCACAGATACCGTGATCATTACAGTCGATGAGCTTTAATCTGTTATTCAGATCTTTGCGATAGTGATTATTTGTAACATACAATGATAAGTAAAAATCACCAGTACTGCACTTAATCTTATCGACCAGAGTGTTCTTAATGTTTTTGCAGCCATTGGCCTCAACATTTAAAAGGTGACCCTATAATTTTCTCGATTTAGAGTTATTGCAAAAGATCTGGTAATAGCACTAGCATTTGTGCTAATATAAGTATAAGCAAATACAAAAATGAAACGATTGCATACGTTGACATAATCGAGACATAACATTTATTTCTTCAAGACGAATATATATATATATATATATATATATATATATTTATATATAAAGCGCATAGAGGCACTGCGCAATATGCGCTATATAAATGTAACATTATTATATATATACACACATACATACATACATACATACATATACAGTACATACATATATATATGTATGTATATATATATACATATATATATACTGTATATATAAATGGCTTTATACATATATATATATAAATATATATATACACACATACACCTGTCTCTTATACACATCTAGATGTGTATAAGAGACAGATATATCCCTCTAATTTACAAATCCATGCGCCAATCACTGCGCCGCACGCCCTCCACATAATTATTATTTTTTATTATTAGTGAGTGATAAAATTTCAAAACACATGATGATGCTGCATTTACGGTATATTTGTAGGTCCTATATCTTAAATTTTCTTGATCATTGCGGTGACATATTTAATCCAAATCCTTACGACTGCGCTGATTAATAATTGATTAAGTTCAATAACCTGATGGTTTTGTTTTATATCTCGTAGAAGCTACATCACCAATATTCCAGATCACTGCGTCGATATCTTTGACGACGCAAACTGCGTCCATCATGTCGTTGAGAAGTCAGACCCATCCAAGAAATGTTCAGGACCTATTGGGGCTGTCGGAAAATAGGCTTATATTTTTAAAATGCCGTAAACACCTCATAATTATGAGTATAGGTGACAACGGATATATACATACTACCGACATAGTGTTGTTAACGTGGCCGTAGCTTGTATAGAGAGACATAGTTTAGCCATGGAGGAAATATACTATATTTCCGCCATTGTTTAGCTTACAACTAATTTACAACAGGCCTAAATCAACTATAAAGCAATCATAAATGAACATAGTTAAAGAAAAAATGTACGAGATCCCTACTCTCTTTATGGATACAATAAATACAACAATAAGTTTATATTGTTGTTAAATTGATGTCATTTGTCACATTGTCCTTCATTATTGAAGTCGAACATCATTACTTTTCATGCATGGAAGACACTTAATGTTTACAGCATTTGACACATCAGTGAGTGTGTTTTCGTAGTTAAATTACCTTGTTGGTTTCCAACGACCTGGAATTGTTAGCTAAAACACAACATTTATATCATTTTTGTGTATTTTCTATTTCTTTTAAATCTGTTTCTCCCCTCCAGGTAGATCGACACAGACTTGAATTTTACAACATCGTCTCTTCTTGCTGTTTGTTTAGAAATTTTTTTTCCCTTTTTTTTTTTTATCTATCTATATCTTTCGGGCTGTTCCATTAATTCTGATTTCACTCACGACCTGCCTGCTGATAGGTTAAACCCTCCATTTAAATTAACCCTCGATGGATATTTCAATGGATCTAACCCGTTGTGTAAGGCTTTGTCTTTTATCCAATCAGGATGTACTTAAGTGTATTTGAGAGAGTTAAGCCGGATAATTTCTCTTCCTCAATGTCCTTAACCTTTTTGCTTGAGCATCTCTTCATCATCATTTTCTTAATAACAGGACACAACGTAGTGTCTATAAAATGAGATTGTTCTTAATATTTGAACGCAGGTCCGGTGGTCATCAGTCCAGAATTTGACTTGTTCATGGCTAGTACAACACTAGAGATTTATTGTATCAGGATCCACACTAAAATATTAAGACTGTGGAGTTTAAGAGAAAACTTTAGTCTTGGAAAAAGAGATGAAAGTTAATACAGGAGGTGAATTAATCCCTGTATTAAGCACTTGGAGTTGTTAATCGATTCCTAATTTGACTTGAGTAAAGGTGTGACCATAACATATTTAAGTACAGGTAGACATAACCTGTGCCATTCACACATACACAAGCATACCATTCAAACACATGTCAAATTGCAAAGCAGACGGATCAAAACTAAGGTAAGTCTTCCTCAAGTGTCAGTGGTAAGTATATACAGTTTTAATGAGCATTATTGAATAAGAATATTAATAATGATATAATTAATAATAATAATGATGATGATAATAATAATAATAATAATAATAATATTAATAACAATTATTATTATTGTTATTATTATTATTATTATTATTACTATTATTATTATAGTTAGTCTGATCAATATTAAGGCAAGTCTTATTGTATCTTGATGCATGGTAGTCTAGTCCTCAGATGTCAGTGTTAAGTATATACAATTTTTTAAATAAATACTAAAGGAAAAAATATTAATAATAGTAGTAATAATAATAATAATAATAATAATAATAATAATAATAATAATAATAATAATAATAATAATAATAATTATTATTATTATTATTATTATATCGTATGTATTTATATGAAATATTGTGGTAGGCCTATATAACCTATTTTGTCAGATGATATAAACAGACTGATGTACCATATTACAATTTACATATTGCTTTACCCATAACCCTTAGTTACAGAATTATCCACAATGACCAGTCTAACGGTGTCTTTGGCCGTACTTGTGTTTTGTGCTATTTTCTACTCCACCGATGCAGGTTGCAGATATGCGTGTGAGTAAGAACACTTAAGTAAGAATTAATGTCTGCCAAAACCCCCTTGATGAAATGAAATTTGTGCATTAGTAATATGTCAAAATAATAACTGGTATAACTGTTATCAATATATAGGCACACTAAACAAAACAAGTTGATTATCACAGATTTATATTCTACTACATAACTTGTTTAAAGGGTATCATTTTAATAATGTAATTAGGAGGAAAAATAAAATGTACTGTTAATTAAGTCAATTAACTCATTACAAAAAACATTTATTTAACTATATATATATAATTATATATATAACTATATATATATATATATAATATTGAAGGAAGTTAGCCGTAAACACTGTTGAATAAATATAATATAAATCATCAAAGGTACATATACAGTGTTTAATAAGGACGTGATGGAACATCGTAGGCTACCCTGTAGCTTTTCAACGAATAAAGTCCTATGAAAAATCATTGTGTAATAAAATTCCTTGGACGGGATTCGAACCTGCGACCTCTCGCCGACAAGGCGAGCGTCATAACCACTAGACCACGAAGGCTTCATGGTTGAACAAGTCCAAATACCCGTCGG
>NW_022683022.1:638749-651422 GCF_011630105.1 Anneissia japonica | reverse complement strand
TGAATGATCCAGCCATTGTTTTTCACAGCATTGTTGTTTTTCAGTATTTTGCCTTTTAATATATATATTATATATATAATTATATACATAAATATATAATTATTGTCTTCTTCAATGTTCAAAAATGTATGTATACATAAAACATAATACCACAAGTCGATGTAAAGTTTATCTATGTATTGTACCATGATGGCTCAAAAGCAATAAAGAAATTTTAAGATTTTAATCCTGTATATATGCGAATAACATAAACTCAATTAACATTCTGTTATTTTTAGCTCAATGCATAGATTCCAATGGTACACTTTATGAAATCGGTGGAGAATGGACCGAACGGTATGAAGACCATTGTGATGAATGCGAGTGCTATGAATTTGGAGCCGGTTGCTGCTCAACGTATGTTCAAATTAAATGTTTTGCATTGTTTGTATAGAGAATTCATTATGATTATTAGCAAGTGGGAGTTTTTAATTGTAAAAAATGTAAATAAAACAATTGTTTTCTTCTGTTTCTTTTTAGAGGAAGTATCATCAGTCTTCCAGATCACTGCGTTGACATCTTCGATTCAGACAACTGCGTACATCATGTTGTCGAAAAATCAAATCCATGCCAACAATGCACTGGACCTCATTCGGCCGTCGGAAAATAAGCACCAGTTTTCAAATGCTGAACCTCCGCCGACTACTCCTCTATAACTGTTCAAAACATTGTTCTTATATTCTTAATACATGATAGCCTATAGTTTAAGCGTCATGATGTTTTGTTTTATGTAGAAAATACTATTCAGAATTACATCGTTTCTGTTGATTTAATAATAAACGATGTTAGCCAAACTAAGTTTTTCCCTGGTTTTTCAAACGTTGTGTTAGTTCTTAAGAGTTAGAATTCTTACAGTCAAAGTGTAACAAAAATAATGGATGATGTAAACCTATTATTATGGATTAAAATACAATTATCACAAACCGATGAACATTATATACTGTTGATGACAATGACGATAATGATAACGATGATTATGATGGTGGTGGTGATGATGTGTGATTATGTTAATGATAAGTGTAGAGGAAGTAAACTCGTATTTACTGACCTGACATTTCAATTAAGCCTGTCAACGTAAACACATTCTGGCTTTAATAGAACAATATAATTTAACATGGGATGGAGATAAAAACAAAACCAAACAAAACAAAAAAAAAGTGAAAAATATTTCTAGACTAACATTAATCTAGCAGATTTTGATGAAAACAAGGGAAAAAGAACCTAATCAAGATAAAAAGAATCCCTGAAAATAAATTAAAGCACTGATAATGTATGGAGATTGCACCGAATTTTATCTGATAATGCCTACTAGGGGTAATATCTGATAATGCCTACTAGGGGTAATCCATTTTTAATCATTTTTTCTGATCCTACCTCTGGGGTAATAATCAATAAACATAATTAGTAATTCTATCTTTTCAATATTCCCCCACCCACCTAAGCAGTTTAGTTTATTTTGAGTAATCTTGAAAATGAAAAAAAAAATGTATGTTATGGAATATTAAGCCCTTACTAATAGTGATTGCCAACGCAGACCACTGCCACTTCTCTGAACGTCACACATCATCAGCAAATGCAACATTTCAAGAAATGAAGAACGTGCCAAAAGATCGCAAATGGTCCGTACATTCATTTAATGTCGACAGGATAAAGTATTATACCAGAAATATAATTGTAGATTTGGATTACTATAGGCACCCCAAGCATGATATGCACATGTTATTTTAGGCACAAAATAACGAATTTGGAGTTAAAACAAAACCTTGAAAATAACAGACGTGTTTTATCCAATAGAAGTTGAAGTACGTACAGACATGCTGGTAGGCCTACCCGCTTTTGAGACAACTGACAAGAGAAGGATACAAATGCAAAGAGGCTAATTCTGAATTTTTTAGTGTGACAGCGTGATTGACATTTGTATAATTTCTAGAATGTAGAGAGAGAGAACTCAATGTGAACATGAGCAACTTTCTCTACAATCGACATGACGTCATTACACCGCAGGTCTTACCAACATCCCAAATGAAACTCTTCCTGTTCGTAATGTTAACATGTATTTAATACGGAAATAGCATCGCTATAAATAAATGGTCTTTGAACTTTGAATGTACCTTGCAGCTGCTATGTTTACATACATTTCATCAGCGTTGTGAAATCTAGGTATGGTTTATTCTAATTTTGATTATAGGGGTGCGATTTATATTGTACAAAATCAGACGATAACAACAGCAATTTAATAAACGCTCTATTTTGTTAACAATACCAATAGTTGTTAGTTAATGACAATAATGATAATTTTTAACACACAGTATTCTGATTCTGTAAATCTTGTTACTTAAGTTTCAATATATATATAAAAAATGATAAACTTGTTTACTTTTTAAGCAATTAATGTACGTCAGTGATCCTAAAAGTGGTTTGTTCTATATTAATTTCATAACTATATCAAACACGAGACTCACCAGCAGACAATTGCAGTACATTCACCACTGTTTACATTCAATAACACACTTGAGAAGTAAATCACAGTCTAAGATCGTTCATCAGAACACGCCTCTGTAGATCAACAATAATGGAGGTTTTAGGATATGAATTTCAAATTTCATCAACATGGGTGCTGATTATGATGTTGCTGGTTCTCATCATATATCTGTAAGTATTATTGTCTATGAGTTCCACCCGATTAAGTCCATGCATATATTTTAGCCAGTTTGGTAAACTATCATATTATATTAATCAAACACAGGCACAATGGCTGGCTTTGTGGTTCAAATAGTAAGATCAAGGGTTCGAATCTAATAGGCTTAATATTTCATCTTTACTCTATCTACACCCAGATGTAAATGGGTACCCGGTTAGAATGCTCAATACACTGATTAGCTTGCAACGTTGTGGAATACTCCCTAAAGAGCTGCCCAAGATGTAAATGGGTACTTGGTAGGAGTTTACAATGCCAATTAATGCACTAATTAGCTGCTGCAACGTTATTGAATAGGCCTACTCCCCAGCGAGCTGCCCAGAATAAAAATGGGTACCCAGGTTAGAATGTCAAATGCATTTAGCTGCAATGTTATGGAATGCTCCTCAGGGAGCTAGGTGTGTGTTCATAATCTTTGCAATGATGATGAATGGGGCAATGTGAAGCGCACATACCCTGTAGGCATTAGCATGATGCGCTTAATAATGATACCATTATCATATTCATCATCGTGTTTTATGTCAACCATTAATTTTAGGTGGGTCCAGGATTTGCCAGATAGGCGGTCAGAGGTCCCCAAGGTGGGGGGGTGATTTCCAAGACGAAAAAGATTGGCGTGCTCAAGCGTCGCTCAAAATCTCTAGAAAGTTTTCCATGGGGAAAAATATGAATTTAGGGGTTTTAAAGCCTCCGCTGGCGCCACCCCTGTCCACCCTACTATATATCTGTAATCTATACCGCGTTAATGTATTTCCAACGGATTCATAGCGCTGACTCTCGATTGAATTGTAAAAACAAAAAGTGAGAATGATTCTGATTTCTATAGTATATGCTTTTCTATTATTTAGGTTCACTCTATTTTCACAGGTACTGCACGTGGGGTCACTCTACGTTTGCTAAGATGGGAGTTCCCGGTCCTAAACCTATTCCACTGTTTGGAAACATTCTTGATCTTATCGGGGTAGGTAGGCACTGTTTCGTTAAAATATGTCATATTAAAATTACCCAAGCCAATCAGAAGTTCAATTCTCTGCACCTGTTGCATCTGCGTGCGTTTTTAGATGTGACAAATCAAGGATATGTCCAGCAAAAGTATCAGTGATTTCAAAAATCCATCCTTTGAGACTATATCGGTTTTATTTAAAGATAATCTTTAAAAGAAAGAATGGGTCTTCTTTTCTTGCAGTTCTACGAGTTTCTACCCATCTGCTCTTTCTTCTTTTTAGTCTCTTTTATTTTTTATGTCTTCCACACGTGAATCTCAAAATGTATAGCCTTACAGACCTCCACATTTATTCTTTTCTTTACTCTCTATGTTTGTTCAGGGCAAAACCCCATTACACATTATACACAAACAGATGATAGAGAAGTATGGAAAGATTGTTGGGTAAGTTCTGTAACAAAATACTTTCAACAAAGCGCAATAATTACAAGTTCCCAACCCTTCCCATACATTGCGATAGTGAATAGACATTTAATTGTTGATT
Organism: Anneissia japonica; assembly: GCF_011630105.1. Taxonomy (NCBI): domain Eukaryota; kingdom Metazoa; phylum Echinodermata; class Crinoidea; order Comatulida; family Comatulidae; genus Anneissia; species Anneissia japonica. The sequence continues at coordinate 647,198 of NW_022683022.1, read as the reverse complement.
ATTCCGGACGTAGGCCTAGCCATTAAGTTGTATGCCTATATTATATTAGGCCTATATCAACTTTTTTTAAATATGCAGTATTGCACTATTCGTCTTCAGGTACATGAAAAAGTTCAATCGTTTTTACGTTTTAATTAGGTCTATTTAAAGACCACAGATGACAAAACTAAATATTTATCGATAGGATAACAGTACTACAAAATTCTTATAATAAAATATTAATAAATAATAATGATGAAGATGATTATGACTGTAATAATACGCAGAAGAATGCAGGACTGTTAATATTCTATTTTTTTCTGCTGTTTTAGGTTGTACGAAGGTAGAACACCAATTCTTTTAGTAACAGATCGTGATATGATGCAAGAGATAATGGTGAAGAAATTTGCAAACTTTCACAACCGAAGGGTAAGCCATTAGCTATAGAAATCTATATATTTATTATTGAACTGCTTTTTGAAAATTAATACTTTATCTCTATTAATTATACTTTAATAAACAACAGACAAACCTATCAACTTGACATTTTCTTTTATAGAAATTTCCACTTGATAACGGAATCCTCGACCAAGGTGTCAATAATCTTACTGACGAACACTGGAAAGAAATAAGAAATGTGCTATCACCAAGTTTCTCAGCTGGTAAATTGAAAAAGGTAATACATATAAATCGTGATATTTGTATATAGGCCTGCATTCACGCCTATTCTAAAATGTGTATAATTGTCACCAATGCAAATTGGGCAAATGTCATCGTATGTTTGTAAGTTTACGTACATTTTCACGATAAACTGCCATAATCATGATAAGCGCCATAAACTGCCTTCGATTATAAATAAGCAGGTTAATGAAATTTCATAAACACACACAAAAATGTATTCATGTTTTAAAAAATATTGATATTATTTTGTTCGTTTTTTTTTAGATGTCTCCTCTATTGAATGCATGCTGTGATAGTCTAGTGGAAAATATTCTACAAAAGGAAGCTGCAAAACAGAGCATTGAGGTTATGGAGTGAGTTAAAACTAATAAACCATTTTTAAAGATTTCAACAGTTATAAAAACACCTTTCGAACAAAATGTGGTCTTTGATATTTTGAAAATTTGGTAATATTACCATCCTGACTGCTATTCATTTCGATCTACTGTGCCAGCAAATTACAGTAGTTTTACAGTATTTTGTCTGAAGAGTTACTTTTATTGTGCTGCTAGTTATAGCCTCGAATAATGATTCAGTATTTCGCAGATATTCATTCAACCGGGGGTTATATTGTTTTGTAAGTAGATTCTACGTATTGTTTGAAGGTTTGCATGGCGAAGTGATAAAATATATGTTGAAGATTGCGGTACACCACGTAAGTAGTTCTGAAAAGAACTGTCGTAGTTGATTCAGCGTATTACGCTTTAATATGTTGGGAGTACTATAAAAAAGATAACAATGTAACATGGTGTCCCGTAGGTCTAAGTTGCAAGTTAATTGTTGTTGCCAATTAAAATTAAGTTATATTATTATGTAGATTGTTTGGGGCTTACGTCATTGATTCTGTGGCAAGTTGCGGTTTTGGATTAGACGTTAACTGTCAAAAAAATAAGGACCATCCATTTCAGAATCATTGTAAGAAAGCATTTGACGTCAGTTTTAGCAGCTTCAGCATAGCATCTGCCAGTAAGTTTCACCGGAAAATATTTTCTCTTCTTTTTTCTCCCTTAGTATACATAATCAAATAAATAAATGTGTCACTTGTTATAATACTAGTTTAATAGCTTATATATGGTACTAAACATTCATTTCTTTTTGCATAATAGTTCTTCTTCCATGGACCGCTAGAATTTTAAACTTGTTTCAAATCCCAATAACCCCAAAGGAAACTATCACCTACTTTTCCAATATTACCGACCAGGTGATTAATCTACGCAGGAGAGAGGAAAGTGCAAAAGTACGTTATGTATATTTTTGTATGGGTTAATGATAATCAATTTAATTTTTGATGTGCTTTTTTTCTGTTATACTGTCAATCTGGTTCTTTTTTCTGTTATGAATTTCTCCCTTTTTATTCTCAAACTATTTCTTCTTACTCATTTTTTGGCATGGATTCCTCGCTCCTGATAAATTCAATCCTCTTTTTTCCAAGTGTTTTGGACTTTATATTCAAGGTAAATTGTCTGCAATACCACTGCCCAAATTGTAAACAGTTTGAATTCCATCCCTGGCGTTAAGTTCTGATTTTTAATGACTAGCTTCAGCCATTTAAAACACAGTACTCATTTGGAACATCAATCTCTTAATTTTTAATAAATTTTTCTCAAGTAACAGTACATACATTCATAATGTTCCGTTACTCTCAATGTTTTGTTTTTAAGTATATGCACTTGTGTTCTTCTTTGTAATGACTAATTTTGTCGTCATCAGCTTTCTCTACTCTTCCCCAACATTTCAAGTAGTGCTAACACAGCCTTATCACTCACTTATTTTCTTTTGAACAGAGAATTGATTTCATGCAGTTAATGATCGACTCGGATAACTCAGCTCTGTCAAAGAGGGCTCAACTAACCAACACTGAAATATTAGCGCAAGTAAGCAATTGTATTTCTGTCTCTTTAATTAGAATAAACTTGCATACCGTCAGGAACTAAACATATATAATATTTAATACCAAGTAGAGATCATAGAAAAATACTGTTAGATTGATAATGTAGGCGCATGCGTATCTCGTGCTTGCTTTATTCAATGGTCGGCCAACATCGACGACCGACAGACACATTGACCAGCTAACCAATCGATTGATCGATTGATTGCACGGATTTATTGATTTATTTACAAATGATATATTGAACTGATTGATATAAATAAAAGAAAAAAATCAACAAAATTTAACAACAATTCAATCGGTTTAAAAACATTGTTCTAAAAAGATTAACTACATTACTTCTTTGTTTTATTTAATTTATGTTTAATAAACATGTTGATTTTTTGTAACCATTCTTTATTAAACATTCATTTTGCATACAAGAAAGTATAACAAACAATACAGATTAATGTTTGGATTTCAAACAAAGGCAGAAAAAAAGATTACACAATGATGTACTATAGAAAAATAAATATAGGACCTAAACGTAGCATTAAAATTATGATAAACATGGACATTATTTTAGATATTTACAGTTAATGATAATAAAAAAAATGTTGTCTCCGCAGTCATTGACTTTCTTCTTTGCCGGATACGAAACTACAACAACTGCCCTTTGCTATATCGCTTATTTGCTGGCAAGAAATGGTGATAAACAGGAAAAACTAATACAAGAGATTGATGACGTCACCGAAGGGAAATCCGACATCGGCTATGAAGTGGTGGCTAAGATGCCATACCTAGAGATGGTGGTTACCGAATCAATAAGAATGTACTCACCTGCAACCATGTAAGTATATATTAGTGTTCTTATTTTAACAATTAATTACCATAATATTCTCATTTATTGATCATTGTCATGATAACGATGACAATGGTGGTGATGACGATGATAATGACGATGATAATGGTAATGGTGTCAATGATGATGCATTAATGATGATATGATAATAATACTGATGATGATGATGATAATAATAATGATAATAATAATAATAATAATAATAATAATAATAATAATAATAATAATAATAATAATAATAATAATATTAATAATATTGTTTTATAATTGTTTTTACAAACAACACACATTATTTCCATTCACTTTTGCTACCATAATTTCAATTAACTATTTTACAGCTATGATCGTGTTTGCACTGAGAGTTGTACAGTAAAAGGAATTCACATCCCAAAAGGAATGATTATCGTATTCCCAGCTTATGCAATTCACCACGATCCAGAACTTTACCCAGAACCCGATTCCTTCAAGCCGGAAAGGTGTGTAAAATGTACTATTACACTATTTAAAAAACAACTATCAAATTGTGTGTATATTTGTGCACATGTAATATATTTTTCTGTGGAACATGGTAGGCAATCAACAATCAATATCAATGAATCAGTATATATTAGTATATTATTATCAATTATTTAATATCAATTATTCAATATCGATTAATCAATACTACCTAATCGATATTCATTACTCAATATCGAATAATTCAATCAATAAAACAAACTTAGCAGAACAAATCAACCAAGCAATAAATCAGTCAGTCAATCAACTAGTCAAGACTAGTTAAGACAAGTCATCGATCAATCAAAATCAATATCAATCAATACATCAACATAATTAATATTTGATATTATTGAATTGATTATAATTAATACAGGTTCAGCAAAGAAAAGAAACAGCAACGTCACCCTTTTGCGTTTGCTACGTTTGGTAACGGGCCTCGTAATTGCATTGGTATGCGATTTGCTTTGATTGAAATCAAAATGGCGATTGTGAGAATTCTGCAGAAAGTCAAGTTCGAAGTTTGTGCAGAGACAGAGGTACAATAAGCCAATTCGTAATTTGGTCTAAAATCAATTGACATAAACCTGTGTTGTGCTCACTCTGTGTATGTTTGTGTATGTCAATTTACCTTGATACGACCATGCGAAGTTTAAACTATGAATTTGCTTATTTAGAAGATGATATTATTTAACTGTGTATTTAGATGTTGAAAATATTTTTGTTTGTGTACAGGCTTATATTAAAAGCTGGTAGTGAACATATAACTGATTCAAAACATTTTTTTTTTTTTTTTCAGATTCCACCAACTCCTCGTAAAAACGGATTTCTTACTCCTGCAAACGATCTATATTTGAGGGTAGTTGCCAGAAACTGATCCTCTGACTGAATAAAGCGCCACGCATCGATGTGTAGACGGACAGTGTAATAATGGGGAATCCAAACAAATTTGAAAGAACGAACTAAATTATTTAATTTTAGAGGCGGATTCAAGAGGACCCATTTTTCAGAAAAATATAAAAACATTGGAAAAAAAAATTACATTAAAATTGTTAGTCTGAGAGTGCATTTCTGGCCACCAAGAGGTGCCATAATCGAAAATTTTCTTACCTCAGCCCCAACCATGGTAGGGATTAAGTGGTCCCTTCATGTGGGCCCCCTCTAATTCAAACTCCTGGATCCGCCACTGAATTTGATAATATGATGAGATTGAATACAATTTTCATTGAATACAAGCTACTTAAATATTGGTAATCACGTGCTGACTACCAGATGTGGTTAAATCCGGGCACTCTTCCTGTGAGTGCTAATCGATGACATGCCGTCTGCTGATTGTCTGTCGCACTCTAAACTGATCGTCATTAAAACAACCGTTGTGCGCAGAGCTGTAGATATCTACGGCTCTGGTTGTACTGTGCGTGCGTCGTGGCGTTGCAATCTCCATAGAATCGCGTTGGGCGACGAACGTCGCGCAGTGAGTGATCGGCTTTAAAAGTTACCTTCATTTCAATATTGATTATTATCATATCGTTGTTTTAGTCTATCTAAGATGTATTTTAGTCTACAAAAGAATACTACATGCAGATTGTATAACATACAGCATACAGCATACAGTAGAAAACTTGTAACAGCCTATGAAGTCAGGACGTTGTTGGAGTGTGTTGAGTATGACCCAGTAAATAATTCAGGAGAAAGCTGTAACGAACAATCAGTACATTTGTATAATCTGACACAATGATCCATGGAACAATTTTTATTCTTTCATGCATGATAATGTTAAAATCAAGATTGCAAAGATGTAGACACTGTAATGCAGGTGATGATTTTAATTGTGAACAATAAAAATCAAAAATTAAACTAACAGCAGCGTCTCTGCAAATATATTTCTAAGTACTCTCTGTACTATTGGGTTATTGAGTTGATCACATACTGACTTAAACAGTTTACTTTGTTTGAGATGTTTACCCACGCCCCGACCCACGCATTAGTACTCTGAAGTTGAGAAATGTAAAACACCAAAAACGGATTGATGGAGACTAGTGATGCTGTATGTACTGTAGGTACTGTATGTCATGTAGACCACTAGTTTAAGTGTAAGTCCACAGTCAAACGTAATTCAGCTGTGGGATCACCCAGGCATGTAGGCTCTCAGCCAATCAAAACATTCCATTTTGCCAGCGTACTTTAACAGTAGGGGTGTTTTACAACTAAAAGCTTTTCTTTATCAGCCTGAAAATTCAGCGCATTTATTTCTAAAATCAGGACAACAAAACCATCGGGCATATTCCTTCGCCGCGTTTAGCTGTGTAGTTCAAATTAATTTTGTAACGTATAATTCAATCTCTGTCTGTTTTGATTGTAAGATATTTTGAATTTTAATTATTATAGTATTGTAGGGTAGAAGTGTTACCGCTCCTACAGGTTGCATACAGAATGTACATAAATGCCGCATGAATAAGTAGCCCTACTTTGTATTAATGTCCATATTCCTAAAATTTTGCTTAGTGTTTGGATTTTGAACTAATTTCAAAACGTATTGCAAACTAACTACACATAAGAACAAATCAAGGTGTCAAACTATACAGTGCATATCGAGGATTTAAAACAGCCGCTAGGTGTCTCTACCTGCATCATCATAGGTGAAACTGGTACTTTCACCTTATCGGATTCATTACATAATAACACCGTTACCGACTTCCAATATTATAGGCATCTCCAGTAGGTCCTACGCTGCTAACAGTTTTCATAAGCTCTCGGTATAAATTAAATTCCTTGGTTTAAATAGCACTGTAAGCCTACACACGAAGCAAGCCACGCTTTCAAATAAACGTAAAGTTTCTGTAAGAACATGCGTATAATTCTACTTTTATGTATACTTATAGCCTATACTTTCTATTCACAGATAAAACATAATTTGAAATTTGTACAACAGATCTTATGTTTTTTGATGTACAGATCTGTGTACATAATAAGAGTACGGTAAGGGTATGCAGCAATCGTAACGACTTGACAGGCCCGTAGCCAGGTCCTTCCAAGGGGGGGGGGGGGGGGTGCTACAGGTCCTTCCAAGGGTGGGGGTGTCGAAGCCCCGGTGGGGTCGGCAAAACCCCCAAAGCAAGAGGATGTTTGTGTTGTGCTTTATGGGTCTAATAAATGCTATAAAAGCAGATATGTTTGAAAACGTCTCTGTCTGGGTGGGTCTGCAGTGCATTAGTTGGGGTGGAGGACTTTGGAGAAATTTTGGAAATTTAAAGGGGGTTTCACTAGAAAAGGGGGGTTCTCCCGAACCATAAAACCCCATCTGGATACGGGCCTGCTTGACAATTACCTAGTCACTATTGTGAGTCATAGGTTGTACGATAATACCACAGTAGTGCAGTGTATTGTCCTATTACAATCGGGATTATAATACTGTAGAACACAATTTCCGGATTTAAGGCAGGTGTGGGATTTGCTGGATTTGCACAGTTTTTAAATTGCCTAAAAATATAACTTGCGTAGTTTTGAACTGAGTAAGAAAAATTTACGCATTTTTTATTGCAGTTCATTTATTTCGCATACATAAACATTTTTAATCAAATGGTGGCCTGCACATAGTAACACACACACTTCTCAAAGGTCGAGCGATTCACGGTGAAAAACAAACCGGGGTCATCGATAGATCGATGCTGTGTTGATTTATCTCTACCACCAGCTCTAACAAGCTCAAATCCAAAGGTACCTCCGTTAGAACAATGGAACTAGGGCTAGCAGATATACCAATACCTTCGACATGGCTAATTTTGATTGGCGTGTCAGTTCTGTGGTATATGTATGTATAGTTTTATTGTTATTATAGTCTACTATTTTAATAACCAAAAATGAAAGTATCTAGCTAAAGGGTTTCTTAGGCCTCTAGCCTACAATGTACTAGGCCTAGTATTGTAGTCTATACGTGTATAGGATGTGATCCCGGCAAAGTTATAGTTATCGGCAGGATCCCTCGTCTAGGAGGGCTGACACACCCCCCCCCCCCCACTCGGGAAGGAAAACCACAATTCGTCGAGGAGAAAAAAAAATGATAGTGTATTTGTACATATAATTAGACTAAATAAGCCTTTTTTTCGCTCCCTGGACCATAAGCCTTTTTTCGCTCCCTGGACCACGCCCATTTTGCTCTCGTTGGAGCATCGCCCCTCTCCCCCGTCGGGAACCTCTGACTCCCCCGTCGGTGACACATTCTGGTGCCACCCCTGCCCCTCACTTAATCATCGAAGCCTTCACTTAATCATCGACGGTCCCCTCCCTTCATCTTTGCGACCCCATCAGCCCCTTCATTTCAAAACTCCCACATACGCTACTGTAGTCATTTTTAAGCTAACATAAACCCTGAAAAGTCGTAGGTCGATTGTGGCAGATCAGAAGGCGATGAGCCTATACAGCATGGACTTGAAAATTGTTAAATAGCATATTATATATCGTAATGTATTTGGGTATGAATACGTTTTATACTGTATATATTATATATATTATATATACTATATATA
>NW_022683022.1:619423-638448 GCF_011630105.1 Anneissia japonica | reverse complement strand
GGTGGAGAGAGACAACCGTAGATAAAGTGCCTTGCCCAAGGACACAAGCGACTTGCACAGCGAGAGTTTTGAACCCCCGACCTCGAGGTTGGGAGTCCAAACCACAACCGATGTGCCAACCACTTCTATATATACAGTATTATATATACATATATATGTATATTTATATATTATTGAAATCAATAAAACAATTATTATCATTAATATGATACACACATTTAGATACGCAACATGGACATTTTCAACGTTCACGAAATTAAACATCCCAGGACCGAAGCCCACTGCATATTTTGGAAACATGATGCAATTATTTAATGTGAGTTTTCCTTCACAGTTTATTTCATTCATTTAATTTTATCTCATGTATTAATAAACTTGAATACATCAGATACTGTATTCTAAGTAGAAACCTACACTGAGGCCTATCGTTACACGTTTAGTCATACAATCCATATGGCACACTACAAGGCGTGCAGTGTGCCTAGTTCACGAAATATATATGTTCAACCATTGACAATAGTTCTATTTAAATCAGGTAGATACAAGTAAATACCCATTCCAAAGACACGTTCTGTACTTTAACTCTTAGTCTAGTTAAATACCATCAATTATTTTTAGTAGTATAAAGGGATTGGGCTAACCTATCTACCATCGTAATCCGTTTCAACCGCCTAATCTTAAACGATAGTCTTTTCCTTCTAAGATCTGGAATAAAATTTATAAACATAAATGAAAACATCCATATCGAAGGCACAGAAGTAAATTCTTTTGCATATATCCTTAAGTTGGGTGGTAATCAATTAAAGGATTTTTTGCAGTAAAATGTCTGTAATTCGGTAAAAATACTTTTTCTCTTTGGAAGCTAATAATTTACTTGATCTTTTTTAATGAGTATTTACATGTCTTTTTGAAAAATATCACATGTTTTTGCTATCTATGTATTTTTTTTTCTTATTCTTTTTAAATTAATTTTAGATACAGAAAGGTTTACAAAACGTCCAACAAGAGTTGATTGAACAGTACGGAAAGGTAGTCGGGTGAGTTATGGATTCTATTGATAAAAACCCCTAGTATTTAATAAAATCAAAAACAATATCCTCAAAATGTCTATTACTTGCTACTTGGTTTGCTTCCTTTTGAATCTTCCACGAGAGAAATTTTGAAACAAAAGAAGCATACAATAAGATATTATATGAATATTGACTGCTCATGAGGGGAATGATGAAATCTATTGCCCGATGTGACGTGAAGACCGTAGCTCATCTTCCCGAGGGGCTATAGATTGAGGGTGATACTTTTCCCCGGGAAAAATTAATTATCATTCAAACCTAAATCACTGGAGTAATGGTTGAAGTTATTGCCTGATTCTTACCCAATCAGATGCCTAGAAAGTATGTATGTGGTAGGCCTATATAATAATATTTAAAAATAAATTTGCTAAAATAAAAATAATGTAATTGATGTTTTCAATGTTCTATTATGTAGATGTTATACTCTCCGTTCTCCAGTTATGTTTGTGGCCGATCCGGATTTGATTAATCGCATTCTTATAAAAGACTTTGATAAATTTCAAAGCCACAAGGTAAGATGGTTTACTGTATATTCGTAAATGGTTCTTTCTAATGTTGTTAATTTATTAATAAAGTATAATATACGTTTATTGTACAAATTTAGAAATCGTTGTTAAAATCCGGTTTGGGAGAAGACAGCCTTTTGACTCTCCATGGTGATCGCTGGAAATATGTACGAGGTATATTGTCGCCAAGTTTCACATCTGGAAAGCTGAAAAAGGTACACCATTCTTTAACCTACTAGTCCTACTGATATTTCTGCCATTGCTACCCCCACTGCTGCTGCATGCGTCTACTAACTGCTACTGCTACTGCTACTACTACTACTACTACTACCACCACCTACTGTCTACTACCTGCTACCTACTACCTACTACTACTACTACTACTACTACTACTACTACTACTACTACTACTACTACTACTACTACTACTACTACTACTACTACTATACAGACAGCTGCTGCTGCTGCTATTATTGTTTCTGCAACTTCCGCCACTACTTCTACTACTGCTGCTGCTACTGCTACTGTCACTGCTACTGCTACTGCTACTCTACTAGTACTGCTACTGCTACTACTACAATAACTACTCTTTCTACTAATAATACCAATACTACCGGCATTAATATAAAACAATATTAACAATAATGATAATGAGGATGATGATAAAATAGATAGTAATAATGACGATAATATTAATAACAAATACTACTGCGTGTGTTATATTCTAGATGACGCCGCTCATGAATGAAGGTGGCACAAACATGTTGACAAAGTTACAAGAAAAGGTCGCCAATGGTGAAGATATTGAGACAAAAGAGTAAGAACTGGAGTTAATAATAATTTTACTCACAATTTTTATATTATACAGGACTAAATATTGTATTATTTATTCTTGTAGACTATTTGGGAATTATGTGATGGAAGTCGTTGCCACATGTTTATTTGGACTAAAACTAGATCCCAATGGAAATGATATCGAAAAATTTGCCAAATATGCCAAAAGGGCATTTACTACGAATCCTGGTAGTCTGGCTATAATGTTAACTCGTAAGTTATGAATAATTAATAGGTAATTAGGCAATGATATGTTTACAATATTAGTAATCATAAGCACCACCATCACCACCACCACCACCATTATCATTATTATCATAATTATCATTATCATCATCATCATTACCATTATATTATTTTTTCGTCATTTCCATTATTAGCTTTTCGTACTACTGAATATTGTAAATATTGATGACTTCATTATGCAATATGCTTCAGTAAGGTCTATTATGCCGTTAATGTTTTAAATTAGGATTTTTCATTTTACACACGTTTGTTTCAAATGTAGGCTTTTTTGTTCTTGATTTTGTATGTACCGTTGAACGCGTACCATTTCTAAGGCTAGTATATCTTAATTAAAGCACTTTTTATTACATGTATCATAGCTTTTATCGACCAACTATCGTACATATCACGAAGAAACCATGGTGTAAATTCGTCATTAGTCTTAAATTAATAATCTATTTATGTTTTTATGCCCATCAAGTTATTTTTGCAATTCTGCTTTTGTTGACAGTATTTTTTCCCTGGACTGCGCATATATTCAACTTCTTTAATGTTGGACTCCTTTCCAAGGACATATTGGACTTTTTCAGAGATACTGTTGAGCAAGTTCTTAAAATGAGACAAGAAGAAGAAAGTTCATCAGTAAATTACTGATTCACTCTCCACACTTATATTTATTCTAATAATAATAATAAAAATATAACTTGTATATTTTTTTAGAAAGCTAAGACATTAGGTATATCAAACGTTATATTATTTTCTTTTTATTTGCTCTTAAAGTTTTAACACAATCAAGTTCATGATTGTTTTTAATGTATTTACGTTTTGTTCGGTATGTTTGAGGGTCTCCCGTAGATGAATCATCCTCACAATACATATTGAAATAGATAGTGACAATAAACCGTAAACGCAACTTGAGTTGTCATTATAAATAATTAGGGAATGGGTATAAATTGCGGTCCCTATACTACCAAGGCAATAACGCTACTGTACTTATATTACAGTAATAGGATAATACAGTAAGATTTTAAAGGAGACTTGTGTGTTGTGTGATAGCATAGAGACCATTCAAAACTAATAATTTATTATTATTCATTTATATATCCGCAGAGAGTTGATTTTGTGCAAATCATGCTAAATGCACACAAAGCAAAGCCAGACGAGGACTTTGAGAAAGATGAATATGCCGGATATAATGTGAAAGCTGAGAAGGCTACCAAACCACTCACAAGCGATGAAATAATGGCTCAGGTATATATGTCTAAATAATGGTATGATTACAAAACTACTTTAACAATGATACTAATGTTTTTCTATATTGTTATTATGATTATTGTTAACATTATTATAACAAAAGTAAAAAGTTTGTTTAAACTTAAGCTCACAAATAAAGTAATAATGTTTAATAGTTTTGAGTGTGTATTTTTTAAGGCTTTAACATTCTTCATGGCTGGATATGAGACAACTAGTACCACATTGTGCTATGCATCTTACTCTCTTGCGACTCATCCAGAAATTCAGACGCAACTTATCGAAGAAGTAGATGATGTCACTAGAGGAGACGATAACGTAACGCTCGAGTTCTTGAACAAAATGCCTTATTTAAATAAGGTAGTCTTTGAGGTGCTCAGGCTGTACCCTCCCGCTATATAGTAAGTACATGGAGTTTTTTGTTTTTAACTGAAAACATAGCTGCAAAATAAATATAAAATAGAAATACTATTTTCAAAAAACATGAACCCAGTCATTTTTTCAGGATCTGACCCCTAAATGACCTGTGTGACATATGACATGAAGCTGTGAACACCCCATATTTGGTAGGAGTATGTCTGTCTCTGTGACCCCTAATGGCAGATGGGGGTGTAGGAGGTGTCACTGGTTCTTGATGTCCAAATTTGATTGAATTCGGTCCAATCGTTGGCCATAAGTAGCATTTCTAAATGTTACCAAACGAATAATCCTTTAATGACGTTTGACCCTAAACCCGTTAATACCGTAAAGACCCTATCTTATTCCAATGCATAATTGTGCACAGGACAAGACTGTGCTATGATATTTGTGACAGAAGTAGTCTTTCATTATTTTTTAAAATTATGTTTGACCCGAATGACCCCTACGTGACATTTGACCCAAAGTTGTAAACTGAGCTGGGAGGTGACACCTGTCCTTCTGACCAAGTTGGAATAAAATCAGACCAGTAGTTTGCCACTAGTAGCATTTTGATATGTTGCTAGAAAGAGAGAAAGAAACTGTAAAACAGTTTTATGTAAAACATCTTCCTCTTCTTTACGTTCTTATAGTGTTGAGCGACAATGTAATGAAACTTGTACTATTAACGGTGTCACATTTCCCAAAGATGTTCAAGTTTTCCTTGCTGTTTGGACGGTCCACCGGGAACCGGAATATTACCCAGATCCCGAAACATTTGATCCTGAAAGGTATAGTAGTGTTTGCAGACTAAGTTGCTTCGTATCACATATACTTTTCCTTTTAGCAAAGGAAAAGGAAGAAAGGAAATGAAAACAATTAAGAACAACGGAAAATGAAGCACATGAAGAGGAAAAGAAAGATTAATGAAAGGTATATTGAACTAGAAAAAAAAGGGGGAAAAAAGAAGAAACGGAAAAAAGTTAAAGAAAGGAAGAGAATAAAAGATAAAGAAGGAAAATGAAAAGGCAAAAAGAAAGAATAAAAACGAAAAGTAATTAAAAGAAAAAGAAAGAAAACGAAAAGTTAAAGGAAAGGAAAGAAACAAAACGAAAAGGGTAAAGAAAGAGAAAGCAAAAGAAAACGAAAGAAAACGAAAAGGTAAAGAAAGGAAAAGAAAATAAAAAAAAACAAAAAGGTAAAGAAAGGGAAAAAAAAGAAAACGAAATGTTAAAGAAAGAAAAAAGAAATTGAAAATAAAAGAAAAAAGAAATGTGCAAGGGAAAGAAAAGGAAAATATAAGATAAAAAAAAATAAATATTTAACAATTAACTTAACATAGTAATAGTGTATTTATATACTATTATATATAATTTATAATTCATTTATTTATTAGGTGAAACTTTTAACAATTTATCCCACTCCAGGCTGTAAAGCGCATAGAGGTATTTTACATTATGCGCTAGTTGACAACTTATTATTATTATTATTATTATTATTATTATTATTATTATTATTATTATTATTATTATTATTACTACTACTACTATTGTTAATAATATTGTCACCATATCAATATGAAATAAACACGTACATTAAGAAGTGGAATGAAAATAGAAAATACGGTATATCCAATGGACGGTTGTATTATAAAATATTATTTGTACATTGTATTATTTTTTGTAAAAATGATGAGATATAAGTGCATTTATTGGTCGTATCATGTTATCTTATTCAGATTTTCTAGTGAGGAGATAAAAAAACGCCCTCAATCTACGTTTTTATCCTTTGGTGGTGGACCACGCGTATGTATTGGTCAGAGGTTTTCATTGGTTGAAATAAAGATAGCCCTAATCCGGATTCTACAAAAATATCGCCTTGAGACTTCTGCTAAAACTGAGGTAAGAATTCTGTTGTAGGAGCTTAGAGGCAAAAGCACTGTGATTGAGTTTGTAAACAGTCTTAAAGTTTGTATTTATCCAGTATTGTTTAATATATAACTATCATTAATTTTGTTTTCATTTGCTATTAGATTCCACCATCATTAGGGAAGACAGGTATCCTCGCACCCGTGAATGGTGTAACTCTTAAAGCTGTGCTTCGAAGCTGAGCTGTAGCTGATTTAACGGATAAAATCATGTTTATATCAAACAAGAACATTTTTATGAATTTTTGATTTGTTAATTGTTTGGAGATGCTCGTTTCATTTTAAAAGCAATCTTAAATATATAGCTTATAATTATCTTAATTAGCTTCCTTTTTCATTTATTCCAATAACTCAGAGGTGGCGCCAGTGAAGGGGAGCACACCTCCCCCTCCGGGGTGAGCTGTCCCACCGTCGGGGAGAAAACCACAATTCGTCGGGAAGTATTTGTATTTTCTACATATAACTCTAAAATCGATTAAATAAACCCTCAAAACCCCTAATTTGTCATATTTTTCGGGGGTTACACTAGACACTTTCAAGAGGTTTTGTTCGACGCCCGAGCACGCCCACTTTTTTTTTTGTCGGAGACATCGCCTCCCTCTCGTCGCGAACATCGGACCTCCCGTCGGAAAATCCTGGCGCCACCCCAGCAATAACTGAATGTTGAAACGTTGGTTAGACCTTCAGAAAGATTGTTGACATAATGAATAAATTTGTATAAATTAAAAAAACATATATTAATCTGTGTACTGTACTGTTTTTTTCTTTGGATATATTTGGAGATGCTCGTTTCACTTTAATACCAATTTTACAGATATAGCTTTTATCTTAATAATTGAATTTGTTTATATATTCCTAGAATTGTATGTTGAAAGTTGGTTGAAGCTTCAGAAAGATATATTGACATAATAAATAAATTTTTATGCCTCGAAAAACATATTATTTCATCCATCTTCACCCCTTTTCATATCGATCCGTGCTCTCAACATCTTTGATATTTATCTAAAAAACAGTTGCTACATTCATGTTGCAGTTCCACCGTAAACTTTTTATTTGCCATCTATCTTCGACAGTTATTTCCAAACCATTGAATCTCACCACGCTCTCAATACCAGAAATAAAACTCAGCTTCGCAATAATTTTAAAAGAACCCAAACAGGCCAACAAATTATATCATACTCAGGTGTAAAAATATAACCTCTCTGAAGTCTTAAAATCTCAAAAATACATTATTACTTCCAAAAGACCACAATGAACTCAATAATAAGTATTTGTAATTCTTTGTACGTTTATTATAATTTTTTTATTTTAACCCTTAAACCTTATTGTAGACCGAGATGGTGTCATATGGGGTCTAGTTCTACCTGTAATTGAGTTACCGTAGTTAAGTCGATCTTATTTTCCTACCCGTACGGGGCTTCATGGGAAAAAGCTTTGCTTGTTTTAAAGGACCTTTCCATTTTAATAATTGTGTGACTCTCATTAAAACCCGACTCTGACCGGCATTGAACCAGGGTCTTCAGCAAGAGAGGCAAAGAAATTATCTCTCCGACAAACGTGATTGTAATTGTAATTTAAATGAGAACATCCTATAAAAGTACCAGGCTTTTGATTCACAAAAGTTTCTGTTTGTTGGACATGCGCACATCTTTGTCTCTGCCTATTGAAAAACACCTTATGAACAAGTGTAAAACCTGCTTAGAAACCATAAAGTTTGACATAATATACTGTATGAACATCTTTAAAAATCGGGATAATGACAGCCTCTCAAAATGTCACTGAAGGCACCCCTTTCCATCCCAGGTGTGTATCCTAACTAATCCACAATACAAAAAAGAAATACACCAAAATAATCAGAAAACATGAGTTGAGATGTTTACACTTACAGTAAGTAATCTATTTATTTATTAGCCTCTGCAAATGTATTTTTCATTGTAATTCTTTTACCTATGACAAATATGTTATACTGAATACTGACTGGCAATGACATAAATAAGTTCATAATT
The DNA here is from genome assembly GCF_011630105.1 of Anneissia japonica. Classification (NCBI taxonomy): domain Eukaryota; kingdom Metazoa; phylum Echinodermata; class Crinoidea; order Comatulida; family Comatulidae; genus Anneissia; species Anneissia japonica. The sequence continues at coordinate 630,233 of NW_022683022.1, read as the reverse complement.
CTAGTTATTGTCAAAGCTGTGTCTGACATAGTTCAGTAGATCCTTACTAGGTATCGTCAGTACAAGATTTTATTTACTCCATCTCCATTACATCGAAAGGCGTATCATGACACTGTGCTTCTGAACCGGTTTCCCCCAAATCTGCTGACGCTATTTTCACACTAATTATAGGAGAAAGAGGGGGGTTCGCCCGAACCCCTAAAAACCCCCCTGGCTACGGGCCTGTCTACCTGTAATTGAGTTACCATAGTTAAGTCGGTCTTTTTTTCCTACCCGTATACGGGGCTTCATGGGAAAAAGCTTTGCTTGTTTTAAAGGACCTTTCCATTTTAATAATTGTGTGACTCTCATTAAACCCCGACTCTGACCGGCATTGAACCAGGGTCTTCAGCAAGAGAAGCAAAGAAATTATCTCTCCGACAAACGTGATTGTAATTTAAATGAGAACATCCTATAAAAGTACCAGGCTTTTGATTCACAAAAGTTTCTGTTTGTTGGACATGCGCATATCCTTGTGTCTGCCTATTGAAAACCACCTTATGAACAAGTGTAAAACCTGCTTAGAAACCATAAAGTTTGACATAATATACTGTATGAACATCTTTAAAAATCGGGATAATGACAGCCTCTCAAAAGGTCACTGAAGGCACCCCTTTCCATCCCAGGTGTGTATCCTAACTAATCCACAATACAAAAAAGAAATACACCAAAATAATCAGAAAACATGAGTTGAGATGTTTACACTTACAGTAAGTAATCTATTTATTTATTAGCCTCTGCAAATGTATTTTTCATTGTAATTCTTTTACCTATGACAAATATGTTATACTGAATACTGACTGGCAATGACATAAATAAGTTCATAATTCTAGTTATTGTCAAAGCTGTGTCTGACATAGTTCAGTAGATCCTTACTAGGTATCGTCAGTACAAGATTTTATTTACTCCATCTCCATTACATCGAAAGGCGTATCATGACACTGTGCTTCTGAACCGGTTTCCCCCAAATCTGCTGACGCTATTTTCACACTAATTATAGGAAAAAGTACATTAACGTTATTTTTTGACACAAACCGACATAAAACTGCTTAAACGTAATGGGTAGAAATACGTATAGACGTACTGAACATATGATTGCTTATAATAGAATTTTCCTACAAGCATCTTCATTATGATTGAATAATCTGAAGTTTTAATTCCAACGTGTAATTGGCACTCAGGAAGGGTTAATTCATTTCACTCACCCTAAAGTTTTACCCTCTTGTATAGACTGTGGTAAGTTGGTACCCTTCGTTTCAGGAAGGAGCAGAATGAGCAGCACACCAATCCCAGAAAAACAACCGAATATGAAATACGGTAGCTGCTCCCAAACCACACCAATATACATCAATTGAGGAGCTAGAACTGCTCCACAGTTTCCTACCATGGTTGCCAAACCAATACCCACATTTCTGTTTAAAAAAAAAGAGATTTCAACGAAATTCTTTATGTTAATCCGTAATTTCTATGAATTATGTGGGGTTTATTTTCCCCTTGTATTTATATTATTATTAATTAAGTTGATGATGTTTAACTATGGATGTAAAGTCTGAAATAAAGAGAAAATGAAATTGAAAAAATTAATCATCATATCAATTACTGGTACTGTTACTGTTGTAGTAGCCGTCTTATTCGGGAGACACATGGCCGTCATTGACAGGATGATCCTTTGACAATTCACTGCTGATCGATTTTTACTTTCAAAGCCAAGAATTACCATTATACTACACAGATGTATTTCAGTGATTGTGATCTTAAAACCAGATCCTTAAAATTGTAATACATATTTTATAAGGCCAAATATCTGAAACGTAAAAGTCGCGTAAAAACAATTAGTAAACTTATAATGTAGGCCTAAACAACGTGATTTAAACTATAGGATAATATTGCATTGTGCTAAATATATATAGAAAAGGCACCCACCTAACTGGTGTTGGAAATATTTCAGCTGCAAATACGAAGTGAATATTGTAGCAGGATGATATGGCAAACTTGCCAGTTAGTCCAAATACCATTATTAACCAGTCACCTAGAAAATAAATAATAGAGATTGGTTGAGATGAGATGTATTTGGCTAAATTACAGAAAATAGCCGTATTACTACAAATTGATAATGATAGTGACGATGATAATACTGAAATTTAAAATTAGAGAAATGATATTAAAAGTGTTGTTAAGATAATAATGAAGATATTAGTAATACTGATAATGAAATTTCAATACAATAAATTTAGTAAACCATACTTGTAAATGCTATGCCAATACATGATAGTCCAGCCATCAAAATAGCGGAACCTAATATCGGACGGCGCCCCCATTGGTCAACTGCAAGTCTGCTTAACAAACACGCAGGTATTTCAACAGCGGCTGATAGACCTACTGCTAGATAGTCGTTGGAACTTAAACGAATTGCACTCAGTGATACACCAAAGTATACACAGTTGATGATAAATCTACAAGAAGTAAGTAAACCACCACCACCACACTTTAAACTCAAGCCACACTAACAAAATTAAAGCATATATTTCCTACTTTCTGACAGCTACAAACTGAGTATCAAGTGTTAAAGAAAGATTTTTATTGGCAAGGCACAAAACATGCTTTAATGATCTAATTAGAAAAAGCTGCATTATGCTGAAGTGAGTGATAATGTAGGTAAATTTTAGTATAAGCTGTAAGTAAGTTAATAAGATAATAAGTATATTTATAAGAGCGTCCGATTTGCTGCCTCACCCAAGTGTTGTAATAACAATAGTCCTCAAACACATTACTTTATTATGGAACAAGTCTTTAACGGAGGCGTTTGAGTTTTCAGTCTGATCATCAACCTGGTATACAAAAATAAACATCAGAAAACTTTAAAAAAAACAAAAAAAAACCGCTTGTTTACCACTATTCCTCTTATAGCTACACATGTTTTACTGGTTACTTTAATTTTTATAACTTGTTTTGTTTGTTTTTCATTCATTCATCATTATTCAGCGTTTTTACCACAATAATCGCGATGTAAGTTAAATGTATTGACCACATCTTCTTTGAGAATCGTTATTTTGGGAAAGCTGAAAGCATTAATTCACTATGAGATTACGAAAAAAATGTACATATAGTTTAATGCTTATGGTAGAAAATATGCGAAATGATCGTGTGGGGTGTAATTGTTGAGCATATTCTAAGAGATTCTTACCTGATTGCCAAGTAGTAACTGTTACTTTAGTAAATATTGTTACGTGTCTCCGCTCCTCATATTTTTGATAATAGTTTATAGTTTTTTTTTTAATTACTTTTATTACGATTCTGAAATAAAGTCAATTAATCAGTCAATTATTTTTCAATTACCTTTTCTTCCCTTAATTCTTTATAAACTTCAACTGGTATCTCCTTCTTATATTTAGAAGCTTTTTGAATAATGGCCTCAGCCTCATCGAATCGTCCAATGGAATGCAACCAACGAGGGGATTCTGGAACTAGACTGGATTAATAAAAAAAGGAGGTGTTTTCATTTGAAAAACTCTAGACTAGTTTCATAAAAAAAAAGTGTGCTCGGCTATTCTTAATAGTACTGCCTTATTTAACAGTCAATATTGTTTATACGCTAGCCGTTTCTCCGAGTTGTCGGATAATTATTACGGAAGGTCACTTTAATATTCTGTTTACTAGTACTCGGGACTATGTGATTTATTATGTACCGTACTGTAAATAATATATAGTATTTTCACAATTGCTTACAGAATAATCACCAAGAAGATGAAAACATCTACTAAACAGATAAATATTAACAGTTTCCTCCAGTAGCGAATGAAGTAAGCATAAATCGCTGTCATGACGTAGCCTGTAGCCCAGAATGCACCTGCAATTGATGGAGCTAATGACCTTTCTGTCGGACCAACCAACTCAGATGCTGTAATATAATTAATGATTATTATACTGATGATAGTAAGGATAATTAATAAAATAGACCTACATCAATCCATATATCCTGTTGACCAATTATAGGCTTCTTGTGTTATATATATTCACAAATAACACAGTACTAGGCTCCAATTTTGAATTATGAGCAGGCACACAAGCGTTGAAAACAGCCTCGCCACATAAAGGTAATAATAATGCTAAAAATACCGTTAGAAATATATAGTACATTCATATTAAACGAAGGTTGGCATGCAATGATAAACATCTGGTGTATCTACATGGAGACAATAAAAATTGTTTAAGCTAATTATAAGGAAATGATTACCAAATCTCTTAGGTGGTGTTTAAATGTGATAAATTGTCACTATTGACAAGCGCTGATTAAAATATCATAGGTAAATCACACATTTTGATTGACATCATATTTTTCTTTGGTAAGTAAATAATAGGTATTGAGACTGACCAAAGTACACGGACAGTATATAACAATTTACAATTGTTTTCTTTTTGTACTTTAATGTTCTACATTCAGGTATTTCCTTTAAAAAAATACTCAATAACACAAAACCATTTTGCATAGAACAAAGAGCTCTAAATACCTTTCTGAGTTCAGCAGAAATCGTTTATACATGACTATATGTTACATATATGCTCTGCACAGACCTACGCCCATTGCTCATTGCATATATTCTTGTCAACAACCATTACTCATCAAAAAATTACAATACAACAACATCACACTGTTAGTATGATTATGTAGTGTACAATAGGCCTATATTCTATAAATACAATTTAATACCACCGTTGGAACATAAGCTCAGGGTTCGTTCTTCACATAGAGGATTAACTTTAGTGTTAGTAGATTAAAGATTGTTATTTGGTTGTTTGAAAAATGGCCTCGCAATAGAGGGGTTTCGGAATTAGAGGGTCTGGAATTGGATGGTGAACTGTAGTTTATAATATATAAAAAATTATAATATCGTTAATTTAATAAATTACGATTTTCGTACAAACTAAACTCTGTCTCTTATACACATCTAGATGTGTATAAGAGACAGCCAATATATCAATATATTTGTATATTTGTTTGAATATTTGTATACCCAACCTTTTGACGCAACATCGTGTTTTTTTTTGTGTACAAAATTACAGTAGGACCTGACTAAAAGAATACCTCCCTGCTTCAAGCATCGAGGTCTATCTCCTCCATGTGTACACTATGTCACCACACACTCGACCACACACTCCAACACAGAAAGGAATGAAATCAGGAATAGTAATAATATGATTGAATATAAAATACGAATTGCGTGGTTTTGGTGGGTGTAAATCCCCGTTGAAGAACTTGGTCCCACAATAAATAGGCCTATTACAGATAATGGTTGGATTAGTCACACTTAATCATAATATTTTAATGCTGCAATATTCAGTATTTATTTTACCAAATTATAAATATAATGAAACAAAATCAATAATGGTGGGGAGAACAATAAATGCGCTGGCTCACACAGATAATTGGCCACCTGTTGTGGAAAGACGAGAGTACATGGAACCGGTTACCGGGTATCTCAGACACGGCGAGACCCTAAGTAAAATGTCATTAGCATTTATTTAGAAGCTATCTAGCAGATAGGAATAAATTGCAATTAATAATGAGCATGCTAAGTATGTTATTTGTAATATTACAAGAGGCATACCTCTATGTTACTTCCTGGAACCCTCACTATTTGTAATTCTTTTATAACTGATTTACCAGATCATGTGTCTGAGTGTACAGTTATTATGCAGGTAGGAAATTAAATCTTAAAAACAAGTTTTAAACAGTTTATTTTTTCTACCATTTCGCAATATACTGTATTTTAAAATACGAATTGCAAAAATTAGATATTATTAAGGCATATTTACAGTCTCAGAGGGTCATCCCACATCTAGACATATACCTACTTTAAAATGGCTTTTTGCACATGGATGTATTTCAATCCTCTTTGGGGAGTTTCTGACGCTGTCACTTGTCCCCTCTAGGACCAAGAAGGGCAAAGGCGGGACTTCGTTCCTTTGGCTGAACTAATAATAAACTACAGCTTCCTACGGGCCTATTGCAACGTATACGTATTTTTTTCTAATTGTCTTATAACAAGTTGTACTTACATCTTCATTGACAGTTGTCTTATACTGAGTATTATCAAATTCCCATCCTTGCTCACAGGGATGTTCAGTACCATACAACTGGCTCGTGTTCGATTCTATTACGAAGTTAGTGTAATTGTATTGTGAACACTTATTCTCATCAATTAGTAACGTGCCAGGATCATCTGGAGGGCGCAGCGCTGCCAGTTGACTATCACATTCGGTGCTGTTTAACCCAGTATCGTTACAGACGTCCTCCCATCCTGGCAAGTAACACCAGTGGTCTGTTTCAACCAGTAGGAAAACCTGTATCATTGTATGCATTGCTTCAGACATAATAGCAAGAGATACCAATAAAAATGATGACCATAAGTACCTGTTACGGCGTCCGAGATAAGTAAACACCTCATCGTAATGCATATTATACACCAGTCCCACAGACTACTAATGGTCTCTAAAACAGATCTTTCTACCGATGTCAATTATCTGAATACCCACAATAGTTGAGTCCGTCAAGATCACTTTTTGTCGACTGCATTGGATGCAGCAAATTACACTTATGCGTTCGTTTCCTCTGTGTATTCTGCATGTTCGAATATAGCCGGTTGATGATAACTTCAACACTATCAGTTTGTCTGATAAGATTTATTTTTCTTTGGTAAGTAAATAATAGGTATTGAGACTGACCAAAGTACACGGACAGTATATAACAATTTACAATTGTTTTCTTTTTGTACTTTAATGTTCTACATTCAGGTATTTCCTTTAAAAAAATACTCAATAACACAAAACCATTTTGCATAGAACAAAGAGCTCTAAATACCTTTCTGAGTTCAGCAGAAATCGTTTATACATGACTATATGTTACATATATGCTCTGCACAGACCTACGCCCATTGCTCATTGCATATATTCTTGTCAACAACCATTACTCATCAAAAAATTACAATACAACAACATCACACTGTTAGTATGATTATGTAGTGTACAATAGGCCTATATTCTATAAATACAATTTAATACCACCGTTGGAACATAAGCTCAGGGTTCGTTCTTCACATAGAGGATTAACTTTAGTGTTAGTAGATTAAAGATTGTTATTTGGTTGTTTGAAAAATGGCCTCGCAATAGAGGGGTTTCGGAATTAGAGGGTCTGGAATTGGATGGTGAACTGTAGTTTATAATATATAAAAAATTATAATATCGTTAATTTAATAAATTACGATTTTCGTACAAACTAAACTAATTATATGATTATATGTCTAGTATGAGATTTATTTAATAAATGTATACAAAAATAATCGTTTTTAACTTTTTTACTAAATATATATTATACAAATAAAAAGAAATTTTAAATCATTTTTTATGTGATAATACTGAAATAATTCATAATATTCATTTTATTTTTTATTATTTTAAACTATAGAATATGCAAAATATAGAATACACACAAGCACACCAACACTCACTGTTTAATACATAATATATATATATATATATAAATTAAAATATATATGAAAATGCAGGTTTTATATATTTCATATACTGTCTTTCAAAGAAAAGACCCTGAGGTTAGAGTATGATACACAACAGGTGCATTAGTTAATTATTCGAGTATTTCTTTTCTTTAAATATCCATTTTATGGATGTAAGATTCAAAGTTTTCTTCTTTATCTAAACATGTTATCATCACTATCACAATCATCTTCACTATCAACATTACTGCCATTCTCATCTTCGCTTTCTTCACTTTGTGTATTCTCCTCTTCTTTATCGTCGTCGTCATCATCACAATTATTGTCGTTGTCGTCATTATCTTCCTCTTCATCGTCATCATGATCTTCATCCTCAGATGACGAGGATGACGAGGATGATGATAAATCAGTATCAATGTCACTTTTCTCTGGTGCTGGCTCTGATTGGTTGATCAGTTCGTCCTGATGGTAATTCTCATTATCACTTGGTATCGTCTCTACTGCTAGGTCTACTGGACTTTCTTCGTATTTCTCTAAAGAATATAAAACAAGTTTGTGAATACCACTTAATTAAATATCTTGTCTTCTAACAATTAAAAATTTGAATATTTCAGGATAAAAATATTACGAATATATAGCATGCAATTCTCTATTAACTGTATGCAGTACAAGTTGTTTGGCCTAAAACCAGGAGAACATCAATTGTTAATACAAATTAAGATGATGTTGAGAATAATGACTGTGATGGTGATGATGAAGATAATAACACATTTTGTTAATGAAAATACGTATAACGAAAATTACAAAATAATAACGAAAACGAGGACAATGACGATATGACTGATGCGACAATAACAACAAGAACAATAACGACAGCAGCGATAATGACAAAGTCAGCGAAAATGACAGCAACAACAAAACAAAAAGTGATTGCAAAAGGAGATGTGTATCGTGATCAGTATTTAACTTGAGCTCACGACTAGAGAAAGCCCAAAGTATCGGTGTGCACCTCGCTTCCACAACAGCCTGCAACTTATTGAAGTACTTACCGGGTTCACAAACGGAGATGTCTTCAACATAACGACTGAGTTCCGCTTGACTTGAGGTTGTTTCATATTCAATTTGAATAACACTCACTCCTTGATTTAAATAAACAAAATCGATTGTGTACTCTATGGGCCTATATTAAATACACTCTAATTAAAAGTGTTCTTGTCGAACCATGGAAAGCATGATTGTTTCTAAGTATTGAAGCTCTAAGAAAAAACTTAAACACACCAACACAATTTTTACCATAGCTTAAAATGTCGGTGAGTTTTTAAATACGTTACTAGGTATATGCATTGTATTTCTCTCAGTGTAGTAATCTGTCTAAGTGTCGCAATATGAGGAGGCCACAAAACTTATAAAATAAGTTTGAATATGGTATCATAGACTTTATAACAAGAAAATTTAACATGTACTTACTTCTTTCTTCTCTAATGACAGGCTACGTGAATGAAAGATTATTATAATTTAAAACATTATATATAATACATAAACAGATAGATAAATAGTGATCGAATAATATACGAAAATGATGGGCTATATATAATTGTTTAAAAATGTCTTCAGTGAAATCAATGAACAGAAGGCATAGGCCTTATGACGTTTAAATGACTGGTTCAATGATCTTATTATTTATTGTTAATATTCTTAGAACAACCAGTCATTATTGGCTCCTCTGAATATTTTTTTTAAATTAAATATTGTCCTCAAGACTGTATATTAATTATTGTTATTATAAAATAGTTTGCTACTCACGACAAATTTCATCTCATTTCTCACGTCTGTAATCTAAGGAATTAAGAGTAATATTTAAAATCATTATTGGTGGGGAGCAAATAATTAGATTGTTCCGTAATAGAATAAATATTGTAGTATTTTGAAATTTCACGTTAAATTCATTTCATCAACGATATATTTTCCGAACATTGATTGGTAAAGGTTTTTTAGAATCATTTTCTGCATTATTTTTAAATACTTACCTCTTTAGTGAAGTAGCAATAGGCAGCAATCGATAACCCGTTTAAAGAAAATAAAATATAGAACAGCAGCCAATATATATATTCTTTCTCGGCAAGAACAATGAACGCCCAGGTAAGGATGAGTTGAGGTACTAAGAAAACAGAACACTGTACAGAATGCCTGTTGAAGAAAGGTTTAAATAAACTTTTTTTTTATTGAAATTTACCTTGGATCAGTGCATTTCCCCGAGGGGGGGGGGGGGGGAGGGGAGAGGTCCCCCGACTAATAGGCAAAGTGAACGTGGTCGGACAGGCTCAAAATCTTTAAAAGTTGTCCTGGGGGCGCATCCCCAAAAGTATAATAATTTAGTGGTTTCAAATGCTTATTCATTCGATTTTAGAGTCTATCTTTATAGAAAATACATATAATGCGCGAATAGGCGCGTGACACAGACAGTCAGCAGATGGTGTCACGTTCTCAAACACTAAGGGAGAGTAAAGTTGGATTTGTTGGCCGACAGTCGTACGCTAATATCGAAGAAGTGTATTCCAGCTCTTCCACTTTATTACTTCCATTGTTATTATTTTCCATATTATACAGTTGGCCAAGTATTTCACAAAAAAATATCTGGAATCAAATTCAAATCATATCCAAATCAAAATATTTTAAAACTATAATGTGCACTATACCTCCATGTTGCACTCAGCATGTTTTTTGGTAATGTTAAACAAAAAATACAAAATAATATCTTATGACCACGATGTGTTAAGAGAATATGATACACTATCATTTGTCTTCTTACCTCACGTGTGACTTGATTTCATCTGCACGCTTTCCACCTTCAATTTTACATGCCGTAAGTACAGTGAGTAAAATTATTCTCACCTGTGAATAGAGAAACGAAATAATTTATTTGCTATAAAATATGCCCATTTCATCGGTAGATGCAGACGTATTTTGTGATAATGTAATTATGTGAAGACATTATTTTCAACTTACAAAAATGAGAGTCATAGAAGGAAATACAAAGGCTACAAGACCACCAGTCTCAAACTTTAACCAACATCTAAAAGGTAATAAGAAGAAAACACATTAATAATCATTCTGGTAAAATGGCTATAGTTAAAATATATATAATATAATGATAAAAAATACACTTAAGCGCCAATAAAAATCAACTAATAATGACCTACAGAAGAAGGAGAAGACAATAATGCATGCTGATGTTTAGATGCACAAAATGGATCAAGATC
>NW_022683022.1:603564-619202 GCF_011630105.1 Anneissia japonica | reverse complement strand
ATATATATATATATATATATATATATATATATATATATATATATATATATATATATATATATAATAACATAATAACAACAACAACTCAGAACCAGTACCATCAACAATAGCAGCAGCGGCAACTGAGCAAAAGGCACAGTAACAGCAACAACAACAACAGCAGCAAAAACAGCAACAGGCAGCACCAGTATTAGTGCCAGTACTAGCAGAATCAGTAGCAAAAGCAACAAACCAAAAACTCAACAAAAGCAACAGCAGCATCAGCAACAACAAACACAACATTAAAGGCACCAGACCCAGCAGCAACATCAAAAGCAACAGCTTAATAACAGCAAAAGCAATAGCAACTAAAGCTGCAACTGCAACACTAGCAGAACAATAGAAAAACCAGCAGCAGCACAGCCACAACAACATCAACAACAACATGTGCAACATCAACTGCTGCAGCTTAAACAAAATAAAATCAGATGCGTCTCACCCTTCATTTTCGTCGTAACCTTGTTGAATTCCGAAAAATATGGCTGCAATGACTGCAGCCCCGCCCCATGCAAATGTAAAATAGGCCGACCTTTTCGGTATACTACCGGTGATGCTGTACCTGTGGGCCCGCATAAAGAGGTATATGCTCTCGTAAATTAGCCAGAGAAGAGTAGCCATGTAGAAGAAATGAAGAAGTACGCCGAATATACTGCAAACGAGCTTTGAAGACACAAAATATCAATATGGAATATTATTTATACGGCAAACACATACAATCAGTCAGTCAACAGTTATTTAAATCAACCAATAAACCGAACAACAAAGTTATGAAGTCAATGAACGTTTTTTTTTCTTATTTTTTCTTTTTTTCCCTTTTTTTTCCTATTAGAAGCACTCGCCTGCATGACAGTGCTTTCATTTTATACAGGTTTAGAATCAATTACCATGTACCACACTGACCTAAATATAATAGAAACAGGAGAGGAACATTCACTAAAATAAATTTCTACTAAAAATAATAAAATAAATAGACAAGCTTAACAAACTTATGTTACTAAAAACTGAGATTTACAGGTACAACATAAAATGTTTCCCACTTACTGGGTAGTCAACAGTTTCAGAATTTACAACGAACGCTACCATGACGCACAGTGTTGCCAGTAGCAAATTTGAGTAAATGAACACAGTTTCAGGTCCTCTGAACAAGCCCCTTAAGTCATAACAAATGAAGAGAATTGTAATTTACTAATCATTAGTAAGCTTGTTTATATAAATGTAAAAGGCATTCGTATACATACTTCCATAGACCTTTCAGTGAAGCTTTACACCTAGGACATTGTGCTTAAGTCTCACAAAACAACAAGGTAAAAGCACGTAAACGGATTTTAAGAAGTGCGTGTGTTGTAGTCTTCTGATTGGCCGGTTGATATGTTTAATTGACACTTCTGAAAAGTTTAATAAAGCGACAAAGTTGGCCCTTTTTTGTTCAGTGTTTTTCTTGAAAATAATTTCATGCTGAATGTATTAACTGTTTTATTTTTTCAAATTGATATTTTTTTTAAATTTTTGTTTTGTTTTTGTTTTTGTTCTGTAGCTGAGGACCCCTTTAAGTCAGCACAGCTGTAGAGTCACCCTCGTTAAATAAAGTTGAATAAAAAAGTACAGCTAAAAGAAAGAGCTGAATAAAAGGACAATAACTGATATAAATGTTGTCTTTAGTGACCTTTCCTACAGGTTTTAAGAGGAGTTACTCAATACCAATTTTAATTTTACCATAATAAAAAAACTACAATATTCTCACCACGTTGAATTGATAAACTTCATAATGTATAATAATGCTATCATCGAGATAAGGCACACACTGTATATGCCTAATCTTTCACCGAGTCTGGCAAAGTCGAACTCATCGTTCTGAAAGATACGGTAATCGAGTCAATCCAACCTAACACTGAATTAAAAAATCATTAAACACACGACCACTTAATTTTTTTTTATCTCTGGTCATGTGATTAAGTTATAGAAGGAAAAATAATGTGAAAGCAAATGCAAACAACTTATGATTGAATTGGATTCAAAATAAATGTAGACTTGATAGATCTGCAAACTGGTGTATAGAACATGCACTCAAGGTTACTTATTTAAACATTGATAAGAATGACAGATTTGTCAAATGTATTAATGTTATTGACATATATACAAAAGGGATCTGATAATATTTATATACCTGTTCGGGTTTATCAACCGGGGTAAATATACCAAATGTTGTCGTGTGTTCACATTTACATTTAACATGGTTGCCACTACTTCCAGTTCGTTTACAGCCGGTGGTTGACCAAACCCTGAAACATATCAGATTCTACATGAACATTCCGAAACAAAAATCGAATGTGCATAGGTATATACGAATAGACGAAATAATTATTTATAATTATTATTAACCGTAATTATATCATAAGTTAAATAAATAATAAAACCAATAATAATAATAATAATAATAACAAAATAAAAAATAAAAAACAAAAACCACAAAACAACAATAGTAATAATAATAAATAATACAAATGTTAATGAATAGGCCTATTTAACAATAAAACATAAACGATAAAATATGATTAGTAATGTTAATGTTGAAAAAACATGTGTAAGTTCACTTCAAATCCATATAAATGTTAGGGAAAACATAAATACTATGACATTGACGTTATTTGGTTATAATAGTTATGTTGTTAAATTGCGTACCACGGCCAAATGCATTTTCTATAAACTATACCTTTTAATCTCTTCCCAAAATACACAACGTGCATTTTCTTTGAAATACGTTACGTCCGAATGTATAAGTGTCTGTAATAATAAATGAGTCAGTTATTTTATAGCGCATTCCACAAAAAGCATCAATGCTCTTTACAACAAAGAACCACAGGCAGTAAATAAATTCAACTTGAACTACTTAAAATAAAAACAGTTCGGAAATATATGAGCACTATCGGCATAGGTGTTCAGAACAGGGCTCCACCCTTTGATGACGAAACAACGTCGCTGTCACACCCAGGTGCACGCAGGCAGTAGGCTGGGCTCCTGTAGCTTCCACCTCAATAATAAGTCTTTGGCCCTACTGCAAACGACAACAATATTGTCTCGAGTAAGGAACGACAAAGCCAACGTGTCGCATCAACTTGTTCTGTACAACATAAGGAAGGGTTTAAATTAAAGGCCTATTTGAGTATATATAAATATATAATTATACATATTCAAATAGGCCTTTATTTATACACATCTAGATGTGTATAAGAGACAGTATATATATATATATATATAGCAACCATGTATCCACCGTGTCACATCAACTATACTGCATATCTTACCTGATCTAACTCCATTGAGAATTCCACGCCTACTGAGTATGTTGTACTATTACTTGATATACTGTATGACAAAAGACCACTTGCAAGTGTATAAGCAACGTCGATATCACCGTCACTGGAGTACAAACATCGTTATTATTATTATTGAAATTATTGTCATAGTTATGATCAGCGTTTTTATCATCCTTATTGCCATCATCATCATTTTTAGTATCATAATCAACACTAACAGCAACAATCAATACATCAACCAATCCGCTGGTCAATAATATTATTAAAATGTAATTTAAATTTCGATAATTATAAAACAATGTTCTACTCGGAGGCTATCCATATTTTTGTCATCATTATCATTCTCATGAAATGGTCACAATCAATATTACCATCCTCAGAATACCATTACCCATCATCATCTATGTCAATATTATAATGAGCATTATCACTATTATAATCAGCATTATCACTATTATAATCAGCATTATCACTATTATAATCAGCATTATCATATCATTACCATCATCACCACCATCATCATAATCATCATCATCGTTTTAATCGGCATTATCTACAACTCACCTGCTGTCAATGTCAAATGTTTCGCTTGTTGTTTCAGCAATCACTTTCCTATCGTAGTAAGTAGCAATAATTGTCGCCGATTCTGAAAAACAGATTGAATACTGTGTAGCATTTTGATAATAAATTACTGTATAATTCATTTAAACAATAATATAGACCAACTAAATAAACATAGGTCTGGTAGATGACAGAAATAAGCCAGATTATGGTGAATTAGGTCTGGTTATTAAACTTGTCGTATCTGTATAGAGAATTGTAAATATTTTTATGATTGTATGGGTGGATTTTACACCATGGTTTAACAAATGTGATGACCTGGTTATGACTGTATAATTACGACCTAATCGATGATTTGACAGTTAACTCTTTTATGTATTATTACTTGTTGATTAATCAGTATCTGACATACCTGTTATATCTTTGGCTGACTTTGGATCTAACTTGACAAAACACTTATCGCTGGATTCTTTTTCAGTAGAACTGTCTCTTGTTGAACTTAGGACGCCCTCCTCTTCTCTAAAATGGCATGACCATTTGAAAGCATCAATCGGTCCAATATTGGAAACTAAGAGTGAGTTATAAACGAAATTAAAGATCAGTAAAATCAAGGAATATAACAGCTATAAGTCCTTGGTAAACCTGCATATAACTCAGACAAATTTGTATCGTTTTTATAATTGAAACACATCGTTTGTATTTGTATGCATTCAACAATCACTAATGTGCTGTAGATTTACTTAGATTTTGTCCAATGAATTATCAAGCTGCGCTTACCAACTTTGCCCGACGGCCGGACGAAACTTGTGTTCATCTCTGTAATAACAACTTTTTGAATCAACTTCTCTGTAGCAATGATGATATCAACTTGTTTTTTGATTTCCTTGAAAAAAAACCCCCCAAAACTCATCACTAAATAACAGTATATTAATTAGTATATTGTTATCTTTACAGTGCCCGATGGCCAGACGAAACTGAAACATCGGACCTGTAGTATAGTATTTTGTGCTATTGCAAGGGTTACTCTACCAGTAATTAAAATGCATTCCACAGTAAATTTAATAGCGAGCGTAGCATTATGTTTTGTATAGACGCTAATGGCGTATCATAATTTCCAACTTATTACGTCACGTAGCACGTAGTAGCCATTTGGATTGCCTGTTTAAAGTTGATTTTGTAAAATCCTATATTTAGTTCGACGCAAAACCAAGAAAAATGTGGAACGCAAAATGTGGAACGCGAAGCTCATAGGCGAAGTGCGGGAAAAAAAGTGCACTGCCCGCGATAGGTACTGTATATTGTAACACAGTTGATAAACGTACCTTATTGTTATTTAGAACGGCGTTGGTCACAGCAACAACATCCTGTTTTGAGGTAAAATGATAAAACAGTTATTCATAATAAGAAAGTAATATTATATGCTACAAAATCGGGATTTAGGCCTCTTTTTCTCCAGTTTGTTAATATTCAAAAATGTGAATATTTAACTTATTCTGGTTATTTATTAAACATCCCTTATGTCATCCCCTTATGTCTTATTTACTCCAATGCCTGGTTTCAATTTAATTATTGAATTATTTTTGACAATATATTTAATAAAATTAGTTATAAAAAGCCGCTGATAACATTAATATGCTAGTCTTGTGTTGAAATCCTAAAAAGGCCTCAGACCATACATATTATTCTAAAGAATATGTGTTTTTCAAACATTTTTTTTTTCTCCGCAGAGAAAATTTTATGTGCTTTTCCACAATTTAAGATAATATTTCTAGTCAATGGGAGATCAAACTACTATACCTCAGTAATTTCCTCTACTTCTCGATCTGATACAACATCTTCGGATGCCATTACAGTAAGGACGGACGCTAACTGTTCAATTTCTTCTGTTGAGAGTGGTCTTGTATTTGCCAAATTCGAAGCAATTGCAGATATATGCAGAATGTCTCCTTCAGATGTTCCATTGATCTGAACAACGTTTTAAAACAAGTATGTTACCAAAATGAGGAATGTCAAAAAAACAAATTTTATTTACACAAAAATATAAAACAATATTACATAGGTCTTTCATAAAGTATTACTAAAATTTGTTGAAAGGAAAACTGAATTTGTGAAAATAGTGCAACAAAACAATCTTGATATCCATGAGAGTCAACCTGCTCCGAGCAGAGGCTCTGACGGTAACAAGAAATATACTAACAATACATTCCATATCAATTATCATTTATAATGAATAACGCATGAAGGTGAAACTGGGGTACGTTTATATTTTTATAACAAATTCTAAATATTTAGGTTCAACTAATACAATGTGTAGAGAAAAATTTCCACTTTTTATGTTAAATTTCTAACTTTGTAATCAAGAAATGGAATTATTCCTAATTTTCTTTCCATTTTAAATCTAAGGATATATAGTTAATTTATGTCTAATGATGTTGTTTCTTCAAACATATATTGTCTATAGATATATAAAATGTTTCACCCACATAATTTACGTGTTTTGATGGTGTACAAATACAGAATAATTCCTGAGGGAAATTGAAATGTTATTTTAAGAACGTGTAACATTGATACTCACCAATGATTCTAAATTAGCGAATGCCACGCGAATATTCACAGAAAATGTGAAACTTCTCTCGTTTCCAAGTTGGTCTACTGCAGTATAAACAACTCTAGTAACTCCAATACTAAAAATGTCCCCAGATGTGCGTGTTGATGAAATTGTTGGCTCGATCAAAGAATTATCAGCAGCCAGAGGTTCCTTCCATTCTACAGATGTGTTAGTTTTTGTAGCATCAATGAAAATCTCTATGTCACCAGTCATATTGATGAAGTACGGCGGTTCATTGTCTGAAAACCAAGAGGTCGAATACATTATTGTAACATATATATAAAATAACATGATCGCATGTATTATTTAGCGTTGATGAGGCTTTGTTAGATTGAAGGATATCTTTGTGAATTGAACCGTATAGAATGTTTGGGGTAAGTTTGCTTTCTATTATAGGAAGAATTGATTTGGTAAGGCTATAATGTCAAATCAATTGTTCTGGCTTTAAATGTCAAAATTAAATTTTTGAATTTACCAATACAAACAACGTTATTCCTTAACACTGGTATCATAACACTTCTTAGTACAAACTCAGCGCTTTGAGACCCAGTCTCATTCGCTATATAAATTGTTATTATTATTATTATTATTGTTATATGAGTATCATAATTATTATTATTATTATTATTATTATTATTATTATTATTATTACTATTATTATTATTATTATTTTATTATTATTATTACTATTATTATTATTATTATTATTAATATTATTATTATTATTTTATTATTATTATTATTAATATTATTAACACTTTGCTCTCATCGTATTTGTTGACGGTAAGCCAGCCACAATATTTGATTATATTTCATTATTTATCTTTATTCATTTATACAGTAAATTAGGTCTACTCACTACTCACACAACATAATAATGATACAATAATACAATAAAATGATATAATGATATAATGATACAATAATACAATATAATGATATAATAATGTGAATATATTATTGATGTTCACAAGGTAAGGACCCAGAAACTGGAAGAAAAAATCTGAACGACTAATTATTATTATTATTATTATTATTATTATTATTATTATTATTATTATTATTATTATTGTCTGTTTCAAAAGAAGAGGAAAATCATCAAATTCTTATCTTTTAGATACAACAAACAAACGTTCATTGTTTAAATTACCAGATTCAGATTCAGACATTCTTTACTGTTATCAAAATGTCATAAGAGTTGTTTTCCTTGTTACACACCGTAGCTAATCATACGTACTCACCGATTACATCTACTTCGAACTGACATATTCCAATATTCCCCGCATCATCTCTAGCTTTGTATGTAACTGTAGTTATATGCATCTGAAATATATCCCCAGAATTATAATCTGAGGTGATGACAGGCTCGATTTGAGAATTATCAGATGCATTGGGAGAATTCCAATTTACCACTGCAGTATTCACCCCGTTTTCAGTATTGATCGAAATATCCGGAGGGCAGAACGTAAAATATGGGTTTTCAGTATCTAAGAAATAAACACATGGACACACAAAATAAAAATCAAATTATGAGTAAAATACAAAAAAAAAGTATCTGTAACTGGAAGCGTCGTTTCCTGGTGGATTGTTGGCAAAAAAAATATTTAAGTAAATTATATAACCAATTACACAATGTTATAGAAACAAATGTTATTCCTGTTTATTCTGATCTTGAAAAAATGTTAATCTCATTGCAGAATGTCCAAATAGGGAGGTGGTAAAATTATACGCATTATTTATTGTGTTTCTATGACAGCAATAAAAATTGAAATATTACCAAGCACTACAACAGTGAATGAGCAGTTTTCCATATTAGAAGCAGCGTCAGTAGCGCTGTAAACAACATGTGACTGGCCAAGATAGAATACGTCTCCCGACTCATAATTCGTGGTAACATTTGATGTCAAGCCAGAATTGTCGGTTATTTCGACATCATCCCAGTATCCGTTGTTGAAGGAAGACCTGTGCAGCGTCTCGAGGAAAATGTCCGTGGGACAGTTGTGAAACACAGGAGCCTCAGAATCTAATATCGATAAAATTAATTTATGTGTATAATAGTAATGAAAAACTAATGTAAGCCTACCGTGCCCGAATATAAGGTAAGCCTACTGTGCCCGAATATAAGGTAAGCCTACTGTGCCCGAATATAAGGTAAGTCTACTGTTCCCGAATATAAGGTAAAGCTACTTTTTCTTTCTTATGGTCACCATGTTTATTTTATTATTCTATAGATATGAATTTCAGAAATGAAAGATGAAACGAAAACAATGAAATGAAATAATTGTTTTTACAAAATTTGAATGTAGTAGAAGGGACGATAATGAATGCTTGGTCTGTTCTTTTTTTAAATCGTTGTTTAGTTCTACAAGGTAAACAGAGACTCCAAAAGGCAAATGCAAACACAGAATATCATAATTGCGTAATCTTTTCTGACGCTTACCTTCGATTAAAACATTAAAGATACAAGTTACAGAGTTCCATGATGAGTCCACGGCAGTAATGTTTACAGTGTGGTAACCTATTGGGAAACCGTGGCCTGTCAGATGTGAGTGGTGCACGGTAATCGGGTCTCCAGAATTATCTGTGATTACAAGCTCGTCCCAGTTGACTGTTGCCGTGGACATTCTGTGATCCGTTGAAACAGTTCGATTGTTCGGACAGTTGAGAAACACCGGTGGTTCATTATCTAAAATTTAGGTTAAATAAACTATTTACAGCTACTTGTAGTTTTGGATGTAGGTCTATTGCTCATTTGTTTTTTGTCTAAATTTTTCATTAAAGTAAGTGACAAATGCAGTAAACATCACGATTCTGTGGGTCTCCTACAATATGTATGTGTTGTGAAGGAGGTCAGAAAATGGTCTGTCTCAGGGGACAACTTTCAGGAAAAAGGTGTATACTTTCTCAAACAAAGCCCGAATAAGAAACACAAGGCAAAATTGCCTTACGCCTCTACGGGTATCAATGGTTGAGAGCACATGGTTCGATTACCTCGAGTTAGCCAACTGGACTATACGCTGCTTTAATTAATATGATAATATTGATTTCAATTAATTTGTGTACCTATAACTGTAACGTTAAATTGACAGAAATCGATATTCCCAAACGTATCTTCAGCAGTGAATACTATCTGGTGAATTCCTATTCGAAGTTCTATCGAAGTTAAATCCGGGTCACTGATTGTTGGGATCAAACCACTATTGTCCGTGGAGTTCAACAGATCCCAAGTTACAATAGTCGTCGCCTCATTTGGATCTGAATTCGTCATCATGTCAGACGGACAATTGACAAACACTGGAGGAGTAATATCTGAATAGAAAAACAAAATATACTCTATATGGTACCGGTATGAACACTTGAATTTGACTTGTATATCAGGCTTATTCGTTGTGAATGAATACTAAAATCAATAATTGCTATAATATAAATATAACGAGTTTGGTGTCCTAATTATTATCAATAGATAGAATATAATATCGACTGTTTGTATAATCTTATTATACTAATCAATTAACGACTCTAGAATACTAAAATCAATAATTCATATGAAAATATAATGAGTTTGGTGTCCTATTTATTATCAGTATATAAAACATAATATCGACTGTGTGTATAATCTTGTTATTATACTAATCAATTAACTAATCTAGATTGTATACAATGTATTTAGCCTTTCTAAATAAAGTTCACAATATAAGATAATAATAATGTATTGATTTGGTGAACATCGAAAATGTCGGTCAATACTAGTGCTATATAGATATATTATTTACCTTACTTTATTAATAAGTACTGTTAATAACAAAGAAAGGAATGAATTGTGTCATAATTTTAATGATAGGTTGATTGATTGTTTAATATTCCAACCAACATTGTATTTGGACAAATATCATATTTTTAAAAAGATAATAATGGCTCTAATAAAAGTTTAACTGCTACTGAAAATACGCTGCTGTATCTAAGGAAAAACACTGAGCGTTAAAAAACACCAATTGCGTAATTTACATACCACTGATCGTGATTGTAAATGTGCATGTGTTTGCGTTCATCGCATCGTCTGTTGCATTGTAAATAACGCGCGTTTCTCCAAGAATGAAACTATCACCAGGCTGGAAGTTGGCGGTGACGGTTGGCGTACTTCCAGAATTGTCGGTAATATCTGGCGGTAACCATGTAACGATTGCAAAATTACTAGTATCCGGAGCTGATTCCTCAATATTATCAGAGCAATTTGAAATCTGAGGTGGTTCGTCATCTACAGAGACATAACACACTAATTTAAGAATATGAAATACGAAATTAGATATACAATATAATATCGTCACTTAGCTGATGACAACTTCCACAGTGGAATAGCAACTTCGCAGTATTATTAATTGTTTAATAATAATAATAATAATAATAATAATAATAATAATAATAATAATAATAATAATAATAGTAATAAAGGTAATAGTAAAAATGGTAATAATTGTAATAATAGTAATAAAAGTAACAATAGTAACAATAGTAATAATAGTAATAATAGTAATAATAATAATAATAATAATAGTAATAGTAACAATAGTAATAGTAGTAGGAAATATAGTAATAATTGTAGTAGTAATAATAATAGTAACAATAGTAATAATAGTAATAACAGTAATAATATTAATAATAATAATAATAATAATAATAATAATAATAATAATAATAATTAGTCGTTAAGAATGTTTTCTTCCAGTTTCTTGGTCCTATGCTTACATTGTGAACATCAACTAATATATTCACATTATTATATCATTATATCATTACATTATATTATATTATTATATTATTATTTTGTTGTGTAAGTAGTGAGTAGACTTAATTTGCTGTATAAATGAATAAAGATAGATAATGACATATAATAAAATATTGTGGCTGGCTTACCGTTAACAACTACAATGAAAGCACAAGTGTTGTTATTATAAGACGTATCAGTAGCTACATAAGTTACGGTCTCTGTCCCTATCCAAAACCGCTCTCCAGAAGCTCTTGTTTGGTAAATCGTTGGCGCTAGGCCGGAATTGTCCTCAGCAACTGGTTCAATCCAGTTTGCGGACGCAGACGGTAAGCCGACCTCAGTCGAAATATAAACATCAGGGGGACAAAATGTAAATAAAGGACGTTCATCGTCTACGAAGAAATAGAAAACAAATTGCATTTTTATACACGATAAAGTACCTATAATGAATAATTATTTTGTAATCCTCAATATTATCAATGTACTAATAATACATAAGCTTACAATATTAATCATTTTAATAATATATTTCAAATAATTTGGTTTTATTCTACAGCTTATTTAAATATAGGTCGGCTATAGTTCTTTATTAAATTGTTAACAATTTTACTCTAACGTGAAAGCGTAAGGCATATTTACATAAAACTAAATAAAATAATCCTCTCTTAATGAATCTTAATAATCGTTATATAATTTTTGAAGTTGCGCTACAAAAATATTTACAGTGATTATAAAGATAAATATAGTGATGAAGATTTTGATTATAATTATTATAATTTTTTTTTCATCTCAATCAAAGGTACGGTAAATTTTTAAATAAATTCTTAGTTACAGAATTAAGAAAAATTAAATTCAATAAGAGATTTAAGAAAATGTTTGTGTTGTTTCTCTCATTGCAATTGATACTATTATATAGTTCAAGTTCAAATGACATTTATTCAATAAATGATGGAAATAATAATAGAATACAATACAATACA
The DNA here is from genome assembly GCF_011630105.1 of Anneissia japonica. NCBI lineage: Eukaryota > Metazoa > Echinodermata > Crinoidea > Comatulida > Comatulidae > Anneissia > Anneissia japonica. The sequence continues at coordinate 606,935 of NW_022683022.1, read as the reverse complement.
AATAATAGATCACCATCATTGGGATCGTGACTAGAAGTAAAACAACTTGTCTCGTCATGACATTATATGATACATATAGATATTATATGATAATTATACCTAGGCTGTAAAGTCTATATACATATTTATAATATGGAATTAATACATATATGTGTAGCTAACACTTATTAGAGTATATTGTATTGTTTTACATTTTACCTATAACCGTGATACTAAACACGCATAGTCCAGTATTATCAGAGCCATCTGTTGCGCTGAATGCCAGGCGAGTGTTACCAATTCCAAACGAGCCCTCTGTACTGGTCTCATTAAATATGGGGGGATCCTGACTGTTATCCGTTGCCACCAACAAAGGCCATGAAACGACTGCAAAAGCCTCCCCAAGTGGTGCGTTTACAGTGATGCTAGTAGGACAGTTCGTAAACACCGGTGGTGTATTGTCTTTGAAATTAAATTACAAGTTTCATTTCAATACTATTACAACATTATAGGATTAATGTTCGTGTTATCGTATACAAAACATGTTACTTCATAAGATGAATATTATGCACAACCAAAGAGGAATGTTTTAGTTACAGCCCTATAGGATAAATCGTATACAAACATGTTGATACATGAGATAATTATAATATATTTATTTATAATATATATTTATTTAAAAACACGAATATTGATTGTGCAAAAAGTACAACATGTAATGTGTCTATTAAATAATTTTGCCGGTAATATAAATAATTACACTAAAACACTAATGCTTCATGAGTGAATATATACATTAGAATCTAAACCCTCTAATATGCAGACTTAATAACAGTGATATACCGTTAATCTCAACACTAAATGTGCACGTGGCACTGTTCTCGGCTGCGTCTGTAGCTGTCACCACTACGGTTGTCTGCCCAAGAGGAAACTGTTGGCCGCTTGTGTGACTGCTGGTTATTGAAAAATGGTCTGAGTTATCTTCGAATTCGGGATTCCACTCAGCTACTGCCCAAGGGTTGTTGGGTTCTAGTGAGTTCGTCACGATAACTGGACAATATATTATAGACGGTTGTTGATTGTCTAAGGGGAGAGAAATATTTAAATAATACATAAATTTTCTTTTTCTTATAAAATATTATTTTAATTTATACAGAAAAATAGCTATACAGTTACAGTACTTGAATAAAAGAAATTTTATTGAATAAAAAAAGTATGCAAATTCAGAATTATTAACACGCACAAGGGAGGGGACAATTTTTTTTTATATTTATATTTATTTATTCTTTATACTGGGTTACCTCTTCAGTAAAAAGTTACTGTTCTCCCAGAGGGCCCAGTACGCATAAAACATTAAAATCGAAAGAGAAACAACACAGAACATAAAAAAAAAAAACAAGAATGAAGTAAAAAAAAATTACCTACCCCCCGCATTCCAAATACGAGAACCCCTAAAAGTAAAACTTCTACCAGATTCAGTTCTGACTTTAGGCAAAATTAAATTTCCTGCAGAACTGGATCTGGTAGAATAGTTATGAACACTGTCAACTGAGGTGAAAGTGTTTTGAAGAAAAGGGACTCTGCCACTCAAGTATTTGTTAACAAGGATGACTAAATGGTTATTTCTCCTTTTCGTTAAGAAATGACCAACCAAGAGAAAAAATTACCTACCCCCCGCATTCCAAATACGAGAACCCCTAAAAGTAAAACTTCTACCAGATTCAGTTCTGATTTTGGCAAAATTAAATTTCCTGCAGAACTGGATCTGGTAGAATAGTTATGAACACTGTCAACTGAGGTGAAAGTGTTTTGAAGAAAAGGGACTCTGCCACTCAAGTATTTGTTAACAAGGATGACTAAATGGTTATTTCTCCTTTTCGTTAAGAAATGACCAACCAAGAGAAGTATGTAATTGAACTAAATTTGTACGGTGATCAGCCTTAAGTATAACGCGTGCTGCTCTATTCTGTAATTTCTGTAATTTGTCTAATAAACCCTTACCACAATTTCCCCAAACAGGATCACAATAATCGAATAAAGGTGATATGAGAGATTTATAGAGTAAATTAAGAGAGTGTTTATCAATATAACGACGTAATCTACCCAGAAGAGAAATTTTACCGCTCACCTTACAACAAAGTTTGTCAAAATGTACATTCCAAGAAAGTGATGGATCAAACCAGATGCCAAGCTATTTAAAACTGTCAACGGCTTGAATGGCAGCGTCCCTAATCCTAATATCAAGATCTGCTGCACCATGTAATTTTTTCTTAGACCCAAACAGAAGCGATTTGGTTTTGTTAATATTTAACGAGAGTTTGTTCTCATTCAGCCATTTAGAAACATTTTGAAAGTTCATTTTGAAAAGTAATTTGAATGTCATTAATTGATTCAGATAGATAAAAAATAGCAGTGTCGTCAGCATACATGAAGACAGAACACTCAGGTCATTAATAAAAATAATAAAAACAAGAGGTCCTAAAGTTGATCCCTGAGGGACCCCACACCGAATGTAAGCTGGGGAAGAATTTTCTCCATTAATAGATGTGATTTGCTTTCGGTCAGTCAGATAAGAGTTCAACCATTTAAGTTCCACGTTATCGAGTTCCTGTTGTTTCAGCTTTTTAAGAAGTGTGGGATGATGGACGGTGTCAAATGCTTTTTTTAAGATCTAAAAAAATGGCACCGGTCATCATCCCATTATCAGTATTATTTAAAATATAATCAGTGACCTGAAGAAGTGTAGTAGTAGTGCTGTGCAGTGGACGGAAACCAGATTGATGTGGGGAAATGGAATTATTTCTAAGAAGGTAAGAATATAGATGATCATGAATAATTCGTTCGAAGATTTTCATTAGGTAGGTAGAATGGAAATAGGTCTATAATTGTTACAGTTATTTCTAGTCCCCCCCCCCACCTTTGTGAATTGGAATAACTTTACCCAGCTTCCATTCAGCAGGGACCTCTCCCAGGGAAAGAGAGAGAGATTGAAAATAAAGGTAACATGTTGAGAAATACAAGGTGACAATAAAATACACATTAAACAAACACTTGGATTAAGTTAATATAGCAAATATAAAAATACAAATAATAAAAGTAAATAACATAGTGTAGAAGTATATTGTTTGCATGATATAACTTTTAACATTTAACCATTGTATACATCATAATTAAATACATTTACAATTATATATAAGCATATATATATAAGCACATATATATATATATATATTCCTTCAATATCATATATATATATACATTATAGAGAACTGGAGGTCGCTGGAACAGAATGTTGCTACTCGGAGTTTCACGCTATTGCGATCGTCAGGCAACTGATGAAAGGTGAACGTTGTGTGGTGATGTGACTTGCTTGTGCGGACGTAGTATGAAGT
>NW_022683022.1:594936-603005 GCF_011630105.1 Anneissia japonica | reverse complement strand
GTTTATATATATATATATTTATATATATGTATTTTTATATGTTTATATATATATATATTTATATATATGTATTTTTATATGTTTATATATATATATATTTATATATATGTATTTTTATATGTTTATATATATATATATTTATATATATGTATTTTTATATGTTTATATATATATATATTTATATATATGTATTTTTATATGTTTATATATATATATATTTATATATATGTATTTTTATATGTTTATATATATATATATTTATATATATGTATTTTTATATGTTTATATATATATATATTTATATATATGTATTTTTATATGTTTATATATATATATATTTATATATATGTATTTTTATATGTTTATATATATATATATTTATATATATGTATTTTTATATGTTTATATATATATATATTTATATATATGTATTTTTATATGTTTATATATATATATATTTATATATATATTTATATATGTATATTTATATATATATATTTATACATGTATATATATATATATATATATGATAATAATAGTTATGATAATGTATGAAATATAATACCTCTAATAATTAAATTATATCGGCAATTCCCTTTACCATTACATCGTGTAGGGTCATCGGCTACGTAATGCATTTGGTAGGTTCCAGGAGCAAGCACATCTCCCTGGCATGCTTCACCTGTGCAGGTGTTACTCATGATGGCGTCATTATCAGTCGCTGTTGGATTAGGCGAATTATACGTGTAAGTAGCCTGACCAGTTGGGATGTCCATCACTACGTCATTGCTTGGGCAGTCAGTGTATACCGGATGCTCGTTGTCTACAACATAAAATAAAGAATAAAATAAACCGTTATTCTGTTTTCTCTCTCTCCCTCTCTCTCTCTCTCTCCCTCTCCCTCTCTCTTTCTCCCTCTCTCTCTTCTGCAATCAGAATAAAGCTTTCAAATGCTCTAAAGTTCTCACCAATAGTTTAACTTGCGCCTGAAATGATTAACGTATGTGAAACAGTTTATTTTATCTATTTTTTTAAATATATTTTATTCTGGCATAAAAATAATACAAAAAGTAGCCAACGGCTAAAATTATTACATTTACAAAAATATAAAGACCAGAAATACAAGTATTGAAATTGCACAAAAACATTAAAATACAAATCAAGAATGAATATTTACAAAATACATAAAAGATTACATTAATTATATAAATATATAAATAAAAATTCTAATTCTAATTTTGTCTTTCGTACCTTTAACATGAACTGAAAATCTGCAGTAAGACGTCCCAACATCATTGGAAGCGCTGATGGTTACCGTTGTCACTCCCATTGGAAATGCGTCTCCCGACTGATGAGACCTAACCAGACTACTGACAGATCCACCTGCGTCACTGGTCGCGGTCGGGTCTGTCCACGTCACGTGCGCTTCGTTGCTATTCATGTCTGTGTTGACGTGTATATTACCTGGACAGTTGTGCATTTCAGGTGACGAGAAAGCTATAGCTAAATTCAAGGTTTGTCAATACAGTTAAAACACATCACAAACGAACGACCGAATACATTTAAATGCAAACATAAACCAGGGACCTCTGATTACACATAATATGCAAAGGGACCTTACCTTTAAAGGTATATTGTTGCTAAGGTCACGCGTGCGTTTGTCAGACAACACGTGTGTTTGAATGCAATGCGCGTATTCCTAGGATTAGCGTCTAATGCCCATTCATTTTCAGATTCAGATTCAGTACCATTTATTTCCATTTCTATTTTTTTTACAAAATTGTACATGGTGGCATCACCAAGAAAGCAACATGCATGCATTTCAAGTCGAATTATGAAACGTGATATGCTTGGCATCATGACCTCTGATGATTAGTACCCAAAATTCAATACAAACACGTATCATAATTTTTGAGTTATTGAGAGTATCTATACAATGTGCAGTAAATATCGTAGTCAAGATTTTCAAACAGTGCGGGACAATATCAGGGTGAATTTATTTTCTTAAAAGTTTACACATTTTACGCAAAACTATAAAAAATAATCTGGACCCGTTTCCTTAAAGTTTTACCAATTTTAGGTTAAATATGAGAAATCTGGACTCATTTTTCAAAAAGTGGACTATTTAGGCATGAAATTGTATAATTTGGATCCTTATTAATATGTGGACCCATTCTTTGCGGACCAATTAGAAAAAAAAAAAAGATTGGGACTGTCCTACTGTCCCAATAGCTGGCACGGCATTGTTTACAGTACAATTCAAGTCGCTCCAGATCTTTGCTATTCTTCCTCCTACTTGTTTCTTCTCGTATTGTAAGTTTACAATAATTAATTGATGTTATAATACTAACATTTTACACGATTACTTCATTTTGATATTATACTTAAATTTATGATTTACTATATAATACAAATTTATAACACTAATACTTGACATTGAATTTTATATCAGTTAAACTTATAAATAAAATTAATTAAACGTGAGCATGGTATTTTTAACATTAATAAAATTAATAATTCAATCTTACAATCAATTTTATAGAGGCGGAGTTAGTTACACTTTCTCCATCCAAAGGCCTCTTCTACAAATGCAATGACTTTTTAGAAGCACGAACTCCTTCAGACCAAACCAAGTAGGCCTATCGTTTTGTATTTGTATAGGAAATTTACTAATGCAACGAAACAACACACAAAAATGAAGAAAAGAACAATGACCCAATAATACTGTCTTTTAAGATCTATACACAATAGTTTAAGCCTTTCTTAACGTTTAAATAAGTGACGTTCTATTGGTAGTCAGCCGTAATGTTGGACTCTGAGTCATTTTTATACAAAATTGATATTGTGATTATTTTGTGAAGCGGTCCTAGGATTTACAACAGTGATTAGCATCATTGTGATAATCATATTGATAATGCACCAGATGTATGCCGTCACGTGCTTAACGATGTATGTGAGTGCATAGCAAACGTTAGTTAAATTTAATATATATTTATTTATTTATTTATTTATTTATTTATTCTAACCTGGTTTTTTGCAAAACACTCGATTTTTCCACCGAGTACAGCTAGTTTCCTCCCATCTGTAGCTATAGTCGTCATACATAATTGTACAATCCTCTGGTGGAAACCATACACTCAACAACCAACCACTTCCAAAGGCATTATAATCCAGAGGCGTCCCATCTACCCAGCCCCAGCTATCAGTGTCATGTGAATACGTGAGACCTATCCATGCTGCGGATATACCGTTATTAATCATTTGTGATTTGAGATAGTTGTGTGATTCTTCGGAATGGACGGAAGCTACTTGACCGCCATCGTTTTCACATGCATCTTTCGCTGACGTAAAATAATATGTATTGTCGAGTAATATAATGCAACCGCCTTCGGAACTTAAATATTCACCGTTTGAACATTCACTTGCTGAAAAGACAAACATCAAAGACAAAAAAATATTACCTATTTTAAAGAAACAAAAAGAAGAGATTAACCTAAGTTACGGGCAGGAATATGATTCAATAGTATTATGATGGTGAAAACGACAAATGAATTTCTATATAATTTCGTGTTACGATATTAAATAAAAATCTTCTCTTATGCTGTATTATTGAACGGGACAATACGTCACAACCGGGAGTTAAATCTACTGATGGTGATAATTATGATTAAGACGATGACGATGACAATGATGATAATGGCGGTGGTGGTGTTGGTAGTGGTGGTGTTGTTGATGATGATGAAGATGATGGTGGTGATGATGATGATAATGATGGTTGTGGTATGGGAGAATTGGCCCCTCGTCGGGGAGAAAAAATGTATGTTAGAAGACTATAATCGATTAAATATTTCTCCGAAACACCTAAAATGTCTGGACCACTGTCGAAAGATTTTGATCGACGTAGTTATAGTGATTTATTTGTCATTTGTAATATAAAATAAAAAAAAAGGAAATATAATTTAGATTTTATAGCTAACTACTAATAAAAAAAATCATGTATAGCAATACTGATAGGGCTATATCTAAATTTTAAAGAACAGTAAATAATTTTGTCTTTATAGCATTGTGCATACGTATTGTTACTGTATTATTATTATGTCATTATTGATTAAAAAAAGGAAAATGATATAGATTCAATAATTCATAATACATAATTGAATATAATGATCTGATACAAACAACTCCTAGCAGCCTAAACCTATTGTAGAGAAAATCAAGACCCATTGTGCATTTCCATAATTTCCCTCACAAGACACTATAGGCTTATAACAAGGTACTGCTGAAAACAACATAATATGAAATTAGTAAATAGGCTATAGTATGACCATTAAACAAAGACACATTACCTCCTGTCACCTCTATAGTAAACTCACATACTTCTTCTTCACAGGTATCTGTATCAAGAAATACATCCAACACGCGTGTTTTGCCGGGCGAAAAACCGTCCCCTGAGTTAAACGTTCGTGTCGTTACGAGGTTTTCCGAGGCAACGCCTGTCGCGGTAGATTCGCTCCATGTCACTACAGTATTTTGGGTACTTGCGCGCACAGTCTCGCTTGATGGACAAGATACACTTAATGCTTCAATTTCTATGCAGTCAAATAAACGAACATGTGTGAGGATAAGATATTATAATACATACTCCAAGTATCGAAATGCACGCCATCGTGTCAAGATTCAATATTTCGACATTAATTATGTCATCATCGGAATGGTGTATGAGAAAAACATAAACTTTAGGCCTAGCTCAAGTAATCATGAGGCCCACATCGTGTATTAAAGTAATAAACGAAACAGTAGTGTTTTATTAGACTGTGAAGATGTTGATAGGTCCGACTCTAAAAAAAAACCTCTGCACTATCACATTTAATATGGGCATGATGACGTCATATCAAACGCAAATGCGGACATGTCACAATTATTTGTCATATATAATAGTGTGGATAAGGATGCTTTATAGGTCTAGTCCTTACAAACGTACTAGGTAAAAAAATGGAAGCCTTACCTGCACCCATGTTCCAGACAACGAATAAAATCTGCAGAAATAAAAATGTTTTTTGACAAATTCACTGCCGTAATAGATTGGAAAAAATAAATTGAAATTTTAGGGAGGGGAAGGGGCGGTCCAACTGGCCCCCTTGAATCCGCCACACTAGAATGAATGTAGAAGACTGAAAAAACTTCACAGAAAAACAAAAACAAAAACAAAACAAAACAGAAAAGCTGAAGCTGATCTCAATTTTTTGAATAATAGCAAAACCTTCGGTGCTTTTCCCAAGTATAATAATAATATTATAAACAACATAAAAACTTACCAAGACAAATACCATCCTGCAGACGCAGGTAGCACAGTGTTACTCAAATACAGAGTTATTACCAAATGAACTTACCACATTGATAAATTAAGATTAAAATTGTAACAGATCGAACATTTATTTCTTACGTTTTGTATCGGTATGGGAAAACAACAATAGATGTATTGACGATTATTTGATCTGTAGCTTGAAGAAGAAAGCCTGTGTGTATTACCATTGACCCACATTTTGCTAATGCAATGTTGTGTATACATTATTGATCGGAAAAATTCAGTCAAGCGGCGTTTAAATATTGAAATTCTTTATAGGGAATTTATTTCACAATTTTTTGGAAGAATACGGTAATTGGCCATTGAATTCTAACCACTGTTGCTATTGTTATTTGGACTTTGTTTTGTCTCAGCTTTCCCACATGCGGTAGACTGGGTCCCATATATATACTATGCTGTGTTGGTCTCTGTAAAATATATACAGTATTGGTAAAAAAAAGTGTAAAGTGATTATTTTTATACCTTTATTGAATGAATGTCATATTAGACATATACCGGTAATCATAAAAGTAATTTAGTGTAAAACTGAAATTTATTAAATTAGCATTAACAATCATTTTATATTCTATAAACTATTTATAAAATATAGGCCTCCATTGCTAATAAAAATACAAGTCTTATTATACCAACTTTCAACAGTAATACAAAAAAACCAGAAATAACGCCGAAGATTTTGAATAAATTGTAATCATTCAAATATGGGACGGTGAGATAAACATACCAATTTAAAACAAATAGACTACACATACAACCAAACGAAAAAAATACAAGCTTTTTAATATGTATAGTCCCTTGAATATGACCCAAGAAAAAATAAATTTTGAAATGACTTGCTCATTTATGCAGTAACATACAAAAGGTCCCTTTCACTTTACGGTGTAAAATTAATGGTAAACGTTTTTAAATACACTAAATTCGTTGTTAAATTTAATCATTTTTATGTTAGTTCAAAGTGAGTGAGTTAATTTAAAAAAAAAATATTTTTTAATGATTTTTTTTAAATATTTTGTTTTTAATTAGCATAGGCCTATTCCTCACTTCCTGCTGTGTGCTGTTAATGAACGGAGGTAGGTAGAGGCAATGAGGTATTAAAACACCTCTTTAGGCAAGTGAGTAGAGCAGGAGGTTGTGAAGGGAGTAGATCTGCGGTGAGTTACCTATACTTAACAGGTACCGGTATATTGATGTATTATAGAACTTCATGGAATCATTATCTGATTTACTCAGATGCGCCATAATATTAATAAGCCAATATTAAAGTCAGGCTCCAGTTTTTAAATATTAAAAAATCTGTATCTCATTCACCGTTCCCCAGATTTTCGTCAAACAACTTTTTTCTGTCTTAGAAAAATCAGTTCTACAACATATCAAAATTTTTTTTTTCCTCCAGAGTCTGACTTTAATGTTTAGCGATCTTTTCAAGGGCATAGAACTGGTCGCAAGTTCCATATAATATCAATCTGCGTATCGATAGTTTAGCATACTGGAATGCAATGAGCCATGAATTTGGAAAGTTGTAAAATTCTATATTGGTGATTATTTATTCACAACCACACGACAAAGGCGACATTCGGCACAATTAAAGAATAGACGTGTGTCAAGAGCTGCTGAGCTATCCTACCATCGCTTGCCATAATAAAATTGTAATTTAATGGTACAGGTTGTTTTGTTTTTAATACTGTAATCGTTTTTATCATAAGTTTGTGTAATAACACTCTATATTGTTTCTGCAAACCACACACGTTTTAATTAGCAATAAATATTTCATGTCTGCAAGTAAGTATTAATGGTTTGAACTATATTATATTGAATACAGTATTCGTAATGATAAAAATGTATAGTTTTGTTTGTTTTGTTTTGGTTTTTTTTTTTTTTTTTTTTTTTTTTTTTTGTTTTGTTTTGGTTTTTTTTTTTTTTTTTTTTTTTTTTGCTATGCATGTGGCTATTCCAATAAAGTACTTCATGGTATAATTATCCTCTTCATAATCAATATTATCATCATAGTGTATGTACCAAATTATCATAATAATCATCATTACCATCATCCCCACCATCCTCATCCTCATGCTCATCAAAAACTTAGATCAAAATACAGTTCATCGTTCAAGGTTCAATTTATTAAATCATATACAAAAAACACATGAAATATGTTTTCCTAATAAAAAATAAATAAAACATATTTAAAATACAGAAAGTTAAGTATAAGTATTTGTACCGCACATTAACACATTTTGAAATGTGAAAATTTTAAGCATCAATAAAATAAAACTTTCTGTCCAGAAAATATATATCATTCATCAAGTCTATAATTACAATTATTTACAAAGTACTGTTATGCAATAGTTAACCAGAGCAATCTACAGCAACAGTTGTACAACAATTACCTTTGCAAGTTACTGTTGAATATACGAATTAAACTTGGCAAGAATGTACTTCTATATCGAACTCTGTACGAGTCTGAGTTGTTAATGCTTAACGGAAAGGTTAAAATAATATTATATTTAGAGTCTAAGCTAAGTGGAATTAAGTTTACTTTTGAAAATATAGTTTTTTGCAATGCTTAGGCCTACATCGATTGCAACTAAATTTTGCAGTGGTAGATAATTTCAGAGAGCACCACCAGCGTATGTATTTGTTGTGATACTAGTAAAATAATTCATGATTTTGTTTATATTTTAACTGTAAAATATGCACAATATATATA
>NW_022683022.1:585278-592483 GCF_011630105.1 Anneissia japonica | reverse complement strand
TGCCTGACGATCGCAATAGCGTGAAACTCCGAGTAGCAACATTCTGTTCCAGCGACCTCCAGTTCTATATATATATATATATATATATATATATATATATATATATTTGTTTTCAATATTGTCCTCAAGCCTGTTTATTATAAAATAATGTACTGGTACTACTTACGACAAATTTCATCTCAATTCTTACGTCTGTAATCTATGAATTTAAGAGTAACAATTAGATTTATAATTAATGGGAAACAAATAATTAGATTGTTCCGCGATAAAATAAGTAGAAAATGGACTTAAAATGGTGTATTAAGCAATAAGTGCATGATGGTGACTAGCTCAATATGTTATAGTGATACACTCATTTTGCCTTAAATTTATTTTATCAGCGATAATTTTCTGCAAACAGTGGTAAATTTTTTGTAACTCTTTTCGTTATTTTTTTTACTTACGTCTTTGGTGTAGTAGCAATAGACAGCAATCGATAACCCGTTTAAAGAAAACAAGATATAGAACACCAGCCAATATATGTATTCTTTCTCAGCGAGAACAATGAATGTCCAGGTAAGGATAAGGTGAGGCACTAAGAAGACAGAACACTGTACAGAATGCCTGTTGGAGAGAAGTATAAATACAATTGTTTAGATCACGACACGCATAGTACGATATACTTTAAAGATATAAAGAGTTGAAATTTGGTTTGGCTAAAGACACTGACTTTGCAACCCAACAAGCCTATGTTTTTTAATAATTTAAGAGTCTAAAGCCTTGTCCATGTGACATGCCTAAATATGATGATCATCATCAAAATGACCTTTCAAAGCTATAATGGGCACTCAACATGATTTTGGTAATATGAAGTAAAAAAATCCAAAAATAACATTTACGACCAATGTATCTAAAGAAAAAAAAATTATATACACCTACTGCCGTTTGTCTTCTTACCTCACACGTGACTTGATTTCATCTGCACGCTTTCCTCCTTTTATTTTACATGCCGTAAGTGCAATGAGTAAAATTATCCTCACCTGTGAATACAGAAAGGAAGTAATGCATTTGGTATAATATAAATATTATGCCCAGTTCATCGCTAGGAGACAAACACATTTTTGGATAATGTGTAATAACGAGAAATATCAACTTACAAGAATGAGAGTCATAGAAGGAAAGACAAAGGCAACAAGACCACCAGTCTCAAACTTTAGCCAACATCTAAAAGTTAGTAAAAAGAAAACATATTAAAAATCATAAGGGTAAAACAGCTATAGTCAAAATATATATATATATAACAAGAGCACTCAGTAGAGAGCATATCTCCGCCCACCGCCAAATTCATTCTATAAAAAAAATATGTTTCTACTTTCCAACCACCAACCACAATCTACTTTGAAAAAAAATCACACGAAATTTTCATTTAGATGAATTGTTTAGTTTTTGAGATATGTGATCTGCGACGTTTTGCTTTGAATGGTCCATAATCGACACCAAAATATAATCACTTTACTTTTCAAATGCCTTTTATTGTATCAATTGTACACCTGCCAATTCCTAACATGTTCTGGCTCAACTGATATTAATGAAACTTTCGTGGAAGTTTAACAAAGTTACAAAGAAGAAGGTTTTAATCCTATAGATGACAAACAAAATACATGCAATGTATTGGTGTTGAAATGGAAATATTTTGGAAACAGAAATACGGGGATTTGGTTTTTTAGCCTCACATATTTAAATGTAAAGATGAATTAAAACTATTCCCAATAAGTTCTGAAAAACGTGAAGTTAGGACATATAAAACGCTGTACAACTTTACTGTAATTGCACTAATTTAAATATTGATCATATAGCTATTGTTCCTGCCTAGGGCAATACGGTAAACTTATTCTTTAAATGGTCTTCACATCCACACCTTACTTCGGATCGTGACCAACATTGACAAACTTCTATATAAAAACATGACAAACTATTCTGCCAATTGTCATTTTTACCATTGATCCATTTTCAAGATATTTAGGTCTGGGACCTTTCGACTCCCAAATACACATCCGAATTCGGATCGTCACCAACACTTCATTTTTTTTTAAATTTTACCTTGGTTAAGCTTTAACGAAGTTCCATTCATATCAGAGTCACTCCGGATGGCCACCAAAATTTAATCACCTCATCCTTGGGTCATACCTAACATTCCCTGTATCTTCCATTTAAGATCTGTGCAGGTATTTTTGAGATATTTTGAAAACAAGAAACACGCACGACCTTAAATATTTAAATGACCCTTAAGATTTGGATCGTGACCAAAACTTAATAATTTCTTCCTTCTAACTTGGTTAAACTTTCACGAAAGTTTCATTCATATCATTTGATTGGTTTTTGAGATATCTTATATAGGACGTTTGCTAAAAAATCCATTTAGAAGTCCTCACATCCCCACACTACTCCAACCCGTCACCAAAATTAAATAATTTCTTCATTAGGAGATACCTAACATTCTCTGTAATTTTCTGTCTGTGCAGCCGTTTTTGAGATAAGTCGTACACAAAAATTAAACCACACGAAAACACCGAAACGTGAGACACACAAACACACACAAACTTACACGATTGGAAACATATCTTCTGACGGAGATTTAACAATATATGCTAATAATAATAATAAAACACATATATCAATAACAACAAGAAATCAGAACCAGCACCATCAACAGCCAGTAGCAGCAGAACTCAACAACAAGAGCAGCTGCAACAGAAACAGAGCTAGGACCAGTATTAAGCCCGGCACTCACTGCGTCGTACGCATAGGCGTAGATCCCGGGGGGATGGGGGATATATCCCCCAACATTTGACAAGGGGGGATGGTCCATTGTATCATCCCCCCCCCCAATATTTTGACTATGTATGGGATAAAATGGAGCTTTACACACTCCAAAAACTGTCACAGAAATAATTTGCACTGTCTTATGAGCTTACAAAGATGAAAATTAGCATAATTTATCAATGTTAATAACAAAATTATTTTATCTGGTACCAATCTAAGCTCTTCTTTCCTTAGATGTTTGATGTGCTTGCAAAGAGAGCCACATTTCACACTGAAGGGTGTTTACGATATCAGTAATGTTATGTCAATTCCAAGAATGTTTAAGGTTATATCGGTTGATGAGGAATTTATTGGCCTATAATAGCAAATTGCATCAATTTATTTTGCAAAAACAAGGTTTCCAGCTTCAGAGGGGGGGGGGGCACATCCCCTGTCCGCACAAGGGCACACATTGGCGTTACCACCAGGCGCGTAACAGGGGTCTTGGGTCAGAATGGGTATTTATTTTCCCGGTTAGTAATTTACCATACCCACCCTACCCCACCCCCATATAACAATACGACATAGGGCTTATCTTATTTATAATAAAGGCCACACACGTGTGTTTGAAACTAAATATAAGCATTTTCATCATGGTTTTATTTATTACAAACATATTTTTTCACCATCAATACACATTGAGGCCCTTCTTATAGGTTAAAACGATCTATCTTAAATTTGTCTTTCTTGAGTTTGGGACCATTATGTGTTTAAATAACTTAAAAGGATAAATCTAAAAAAGCCCTGAAAATATTTTTGTGTTTTTAATTCTAATTTCGTCGGAATTGATGAAAACTCCCTAAAATGTGCAATTTATAGAGGAAATTGACCTAACGGAACAAGAAATGCGCGCAAAGAATTTGAGAATTTTAGGCACTTTCAGAAGATGCATTTGTCAAGGGGTGGGGAAAGAATTTTAAAAGATGGATATTTTCCCCTTGTCCCCCGGTGTTTTTAATTCTAATTTCGTTGGAATTGATCAAGACTCCCTAAAATGTGCAATTTTTAGAGGAAACTGGCCCATGTTAGCAAGAAATGCGCGCGAAGCGCGCGAAATTTGAGGCTTTTAGGCACTTTCAGGGGATGAAAAGGCATTTATAAAGGGGTGAGGAAGATTTTCCAAAGATAGATATTCTCCCCTTGTCCCCCAGTGGTTACGCCATCGGGCAGCATAGATCAAAGGATCTATGATAGTTTTTGAAGTGGAGAAGGGGTTGCAGAATGTTGTGAGTCTGGTCATTATGATATCTTCCTTTTTATTCTTGTCTTTATTTTTCTCTTCTCTTTTTCTTTTCCTTTCCTTTTCTTTTCCTCTTCCTTTCCTTTTCTTTTCCTCTTCTTTCTCTTTCCCGCGCCTGTTACGACACTGGCTAACACGCCAATCACCCCCCCCCAAATGAAAAATACTTTTCTACGACACTGGTCGTACGACGGTCGTATGACGATCGCAATCCAAATCCAACTCCGACGAATCCAACTCCGCTCTCTGTGAATGATAGACGACGCTATGCCGTCTGGTGATTGTCGGTGGCAGTCTGAACGGATCGTCATTAATAAAAGCGATCCGTTGAGCGCGCGTCGTCGCGTTGCGTTCTTATAGAATCACGTCGGGCTGATGACCGTCGTGCGCAGCGAATGCCCGGCTTTAGTGTCAGCACTAGCAGCAGCAGCAACCCAACTACTCAACAAAAGCAACAGCAATATCGACAACAAAATCAACATCAGTCACCAGATCCAGCAGCAGCAACCCAACTACTCAACAAAAGCAACAGCAATATCGACAACAAAATCAACATCAGTCACCAGATCCAGCAGCAGCAACATCAAATTTAACATCAGCATCAACAGCAACAGCAACAAGTGCAACATTAACTGCTGCAGCTTAAACAACAATGGCAATTCTAAATAAAAACAAATGCGTCTCACCCTTCATTTTCGTCGTAACCTTGATGAATGCCAAAAAATATGGCTGCAATTACTGCAGCCCCACCCCACGCACATTCGGTTACAAAGTACCAAAAATAAAGTATAAACGACAGACAAAAATGTATTAAAAGAAACCTATGATAATAAGCAAATAAACAGACAGGCTACACAATTATATGAGAACTTGTATTATTGATTTTGATAAAGCAGGTAAACAAGACGGAATACCTAAGCCTGAGAATTACAGGTAAAATATAAAATGTTTCCTACTTACTGGATAGTCAACAGTTTCAGAATTTACAACGAACGCTACCATGACGCACAGTGCTGCCGATAGCAAATTGGAGTAAATGAACACAGTTTCAGGTCCTTTGAACAAGCCCCTTAAGTCATGAAAACATAAAAATAATTGTAATTCACTAACATTTGTAAGCATGTTTATATAAATGTAAAAGACATACAATACTTTATATAAAAACAATTACATGTTAGGGTCGATCCAAAACACCACTATCGAAGTTATATTCGATATTGCTGCTGAATTCTTACAAAACGACTAATCAAACGCACGTCAACATGAGTGTTTTTTAAAAGTACGTGTGTTCCTGCTTATGATAATGAAGTGTAATTAACACTCCGGAAACGTTCAGTAAAAATATGCGGCCAAGTTAGTATGTAGTAGGCCCGTAGCCAGGTCATTTCAAGGGGGGGGGGGTTCTCTGGGCGTGGGGTCCAGAGTCCTGTCTAAAGGCCAGTCAAAGTTGAGACGGGAGCCGGGTTTTTATGGATGTTTGCCATCCTTATATGTGAGCCATCGTAAATTCATGGTTTGCCGGAGTTACGTTCAATTTAAATCTCCGAACTTCTGAAGCTGAGATATTCTATGAATGAAGGCTTGTATCGCAGTCTAGAATTTAAAAACGGGTGACTAAATAATGAATTAGGTGCTAAATGTTGATTTAATGCTGGGTAAGTTAAAAACAGACATTCCGTCCGAGTGGGATTCATTCAAAAATTTGAGGGGGTTCGCTGAAAAGGGGGGTTCGCCCGAACCATAAACCCCACCCCCCTGGCTACGGGCCTGTGTAGTAATGTTGTCTTTATTGACCTTCCCAACAGGTGTTAATAAAGAAGAGTTACTCAATACAAACTTTAATTTTAAGAGAATTTAAAAAATAAAAATTACTGCAATCTTCTCACCACGTTGAATTGATAAACTTCATAACGTATAATAATGCTATCATCGAGATAAGGCAAATACTGTATATGCCTAATCTTTCACCGAGTCTGGCAAAGTCGAAATTATCGTCCTGAAAGATGAAGCAATCGAATTACTCCAAATTAACGTTCGAGCATTTAATAAATCATGGCGTGACGTCATGTTGAGGGTAGAAATGGAATATAATATGAGAACAATGCAAGAAAATTATGATATTGAATTTGATTTAAAATAAATATAGACGTGGTAGATCTGCTAACAGTGCAATCTGGTGAAAATAAATATATAAATAAAACCAATTTTCTTTATTTTTCTATATTCCTACATGAAGTGTGTACATTGTCTTACGTGATATTTATACCTGCACAGACTTAACTATACCCATAATCATAGTTATTTATTTAAACATTGATAAGAATGCCAGATTTGTCAAAAGTATTAAATATTATTCAAATAATAGGCCTATACAGACGGAATCTGATAATATTTATTTTAAACAAACCTGTTCGGGTTTATCAACCGGGGTAAATATACCAAATGTTGTTGTGTGTTCACATTCACATTTAACATGGTTGCCACTACTTCCTACTCGTTTACAGCCGGTGGTTGACCAAACCCTGTAACATATCAGATTCCACATGAACATTCCGAAACAAAACTCGAATGTACATAATTATACGAATGGACTATAAATAACGGTGGTAAAAAAAGTTATTTGATCATATTATTTACGATGCTAAGTTGTGTACCACCACCAAATACTTTTTAACTTTTGTATAAACTCTACCTTTTATTCTCTTCCCAAAATACACAACGTGCATTTTCTTTGAAATACTTTGCATCCGAATGTATAAGTGTCTGTAAATATAAAAAAAACATAAGGAAGTGTTTCAATTAAAGGCATGTTTTAATATATGCACATATATATAATTTATATACATTTTATATAATAGAATTATAATGTATAATATTTTAATATATTATATATAATATATACATACATACATGTATATATATAATATATACATACATACATACATATATTATATATAATATATACATACATACATGTATGTATGTGTGCAGGTTTATATGCCTCTACATAAAGTGTATATATACATATATATATATATATACATATATATATTATACATACATATATATAAATATATATATATATATTTAAATACATATATATACACATATATATATATATATA
>NW_022683022.1:581991-585173 GCF_011630105.1 Anneissia japonica | reverse complement strand
TATATATATATATATATATATATATATATATATATATCCCGAATTATATATAGGTATTGCATCTCACATATCCACTATGTCGCATGTATCGTAGGGTTCTGAGTGCATCTTACCTGATCTAACTCCATTGAGAATTCCACGCCTACTGAGTATGTTGTACTATTACTTGATATACTGTACGACAGAAGACCACTTGCAAGTGTATAAGCAACGTCGATATCATCGTCACTGCAGTAGAAGCATCATTTCATTCATATTGTCATAGTTATCATCAACATTTTTATTATCCATATTGTCATCATCATCATTAGCATCACCATAATCAGCATTAACATCATCAAGCAATCTATAAATCAATTAATCAATCAATCAATCAATCAACCAATCAGTCAATCAATAGTATTATGAAAGTGTAATTTAAATATAAACAATGTTCTACTCGGAGGTTTGCCCATGTCTCTCATCATGACCATCATCATCATCATCATCATCATTTTTATCGTCATTATTAATTACCTACAACTCACCTGCTGTCAATGTCAAATGTTTCGCTTATTGTTTCAGCAATCACATCCCTATCGTAGTAAGTAGCAATAATTGTCGCCGATTCTGAAAAAAAGATTAAATATCGAGTGGTTTTTGAACTTAAATTACCTAAAAACTGTATCATTCTTTTAAACAATAACACCAACTAATTAAGCACAAAAGATGACCAAACGGAACCAGATTATCGTTAATTAGTGAATAAAAATTAATAGTCATATATCTGTATAATTGTTAATATTACAATATTCTATGAGTGTGTTATGTTACCCCATGGTTAACCTGGTTATGGCTATAAATTCGCCCCTTATCGATGATTTGACAGTTTTAACTGCCAAAAACTCTTTAGGAATTATGCTACTTGTTACTTAATCATTATACATACCTATTATATCTCTGGCTGACTTTGGATCTAACTTGACAAAACATTTATCGCTATAGTCTTTTTCACCAGCACTGTCACGTGTAGAACCTAGGACGCCCTCCTCTTCTCCAAAATGGCATGACCATTTGAAAGCATCAATCGGCCCAATGTTGGAAACTAAGAGTTTAAACACAAAACAATTAAAGTCACCATTTTGTAATTGGAACACATTGTTCGTACTGGATTTGTATGCATTCGACAGCCACCAATAGTGCTATTCTATACAATTAGTGCTTTCGAGTTTTCATCCAATGAAATACTAGACCTATATAACAAACAGCACTCACCAACTTTGCCCGATGGCCGGACGAAACTTGTGTTCATCTCTGTAATAACAACTTTTTGAATCAACTTCTCTGTAGCAATGATGATATCAACTTGTTTATTGATTTCCTACAAATGAAAATAAATTAATCACTCAATAACCTTATATTAGTAAACTGAAGCCTTACATTGCTATGGCAATAGAGCGCTGAAACTATGGCAGGGTCTGCGCTACCCGCATCCTTATTTTTAAATGCATTGCAATACAGTTAATAAATGGTGAGCTTAGCATTATGTTTTGCGCGGACACTAAATGAAGTATCATAATTTCAACCTTATGACGTCACTCCTTATAAGGTAAACATTGGTCACCCCTAATAGCTAGTAGGATTTTGTAAAATCCAACTTTTAGCACGACGCCAAACCAAGAAAAAATTATCTTTACAACATAAACCTACAGTAGGGTAATATTTAACTGTACTAATTGAGAGCGGATTTGAATTAAATACGGCCCTTGTCGTAGTGGACAGTAGACTTGCCACAAGTCTCTAATTTATCGATTTTTCGTAATATTAGCACATTTCGGAAAGCGCCACCAGCGTCAGTTTATGCCGAGAAACTTCTTGACGAGAATTAATCCCAGAAAAAGTATACTATGTAACGCCATGCAAATAAGCAATATGGAACGCCAATGGTGGCAAAATCGATTTATTTTAAAGCAATTTTACTGATTAAGACAAAGTTTAGGGACTGGAACCCAGTCTAAGTGGACAGGCGAAGCACGTCTAGGGTAGGCCTATCTGTTCGAACCGAAAGTGACACACAGGATAGAAGAAAATATCGAATGAAGTTTTACTGGTGAGCAGTTCATCCCAGTAAAGCTGAGAGTCGCAGGTTATCCTCTTCATTACGTGCATTATAAATGACGATGGTAACAACGACGGTGACGGCGATAACGAATACAAATACATACAGCAAAAAAAGTAAGTCAAACGCACACAAATATAATAATATCGTTCATACAAATTTAATGATATCGTACATATTATAGTTCTAACTATGTGGTAGTCATAAATTGTAACATAGTTGATAAACTTACTTTATTGTTATTTAGTACTGCATTGGTCACGGCTACAACGTCCTGTTTTGAATTGAAGTGATAAAAAAGCTGGGCATAATTATAAGATAGTAATATTACATGCTACAGAATCTTGAGTTACCCCATTTTCCCCCAGTTTGTTAATTTGTATATTTAGCCTTTTCGATTATTTATTTATTAACACCTCCTATGTCTTATTCTTGTACACAAAGTCAATTGTACTATTTCCTCCAATGCCTGGCACAATTAAGTTGCAATTATTTTTGCCAAAAAATGTAATCAAAATAATTAGTTATCAAAAATTACTGATAACATTAATATTTCTTAATATTTTGGTCGTGTGAATCCTAGTAAGGCCCCGGACCATACACAATATTCTAAAGTATGTGTGCTTTTTTTCAGACATTTCTACTATAAATGTTTTCCTCCATCTTTCTAGTTGGTGATCAAACAGACTATTATACCTCAGTAATTTCCTCTACTTCTCGATCTGATACAACATCTTCGGATGCCATTTCAGTAAGGACGAACGCTAAACGTTCAATTTCTTCTGTTGAGAGTGGTCTTGTATCTGCCAGATTTGAAGCAATTGCAGATATATGCAGAATGTCTCCTGTAGATGTTCCATTCATCTGAAAGAAGTAAATAAAAAATATGTTACCAAAAACAGGAATGTTAAAAAACAAATCTAATAATAATATACACACAAATAATAAGGAACATTGGCATGTAGGTCTTTTATAAATAAAATATTAATTGATTTTATTTTATTATTATTTCCAATTTAAAACCGAATATATACTAAAATGGAATTGTTGCAAGGAAAAATGAATGTGTGTGAGCTCAAATAGT
>NW_022683022.1:573194-581946 GCF_011630105.1 Anneissia japonica | reverse complement strand
GAAGATGGTCTGTCTCCGAGGAACAATTGCTTAATGTACTCTTTCAGGAAAAACACAAGAGCTAAATTAATGAACACAAGGCCTTACGCCTCTTACAATCCATAAAATAAACTATAATGCCGATGCATGAGGAGCTAATAAGCAAGACGCTTCCAGAGTCTCTACTACCAAGTTAACCAATAGAATAGAAATAAGACAATAAGAGCATCCATGGAATGAACCAGTAACTACGGATATCCATGGCACATGGTTCGTTTACCTCGAGTTAGCCAACTGAACTATGGTGCTTTAATGAAAATATTGATTTCAATATATAGAAAAGGTTTGGCGCAGCGTGAAAGGTTTGGTTTCCCAACCTTGAGGTCGGGGTTTCAATCCCTCGTTGTGCATTTCGCTTGTGTCCTTGAGCAAGACACTTTATCTGCATTGCTTCTCTCCACCCAGGAGTATAAATGGGTACCTGGTTGGGTTGCTTGCTCCTGCGCTAAATACAGCAGCAACACTTAAGCATGTGGATCCAATGACCGGTGACAGAAGCGCTTCGTATCTGCAAAGAAAGGCGCTATATAAATATATGAATATAAATATATGAATATATAATATTTGTGTACCTATAACTGTAACGTTAAATTGACAGATTTCGATATTTCCGGATGTATCTTCAGCACTGAATACCATTTGGTGAATTCCTATTCGAAGTTCTATCGAAGTTAGATCCAAGTCACTGATTGTTGGGATCAAACCACTATTGTCCGTTGAGTTCAAACGATCCCAAGTTACAATAGTCGTTGCCTCATTTGGATCTGAATACGTCATCATGTCATGTGGACAATTGGCAAACACTGGAGGAGTAATATCTGAATAGAAAGATAAAATACACACTATATGGTACCGTACGTTGTTCTAAATCTTACATACCAGACCAATTTATCTGAGATTGGTTTTTGTTGTCAATGCTTCTGCTAAGGAACGATGTATCTTATTTAAAATGAAACTGTATGCTGTGTAGCAAACCAACTATCTAGTCATCTATATGAAAAATTGGTGACACGATAATTTAGATCACATATATATATATATATATATATATATATACATATATATGTATATAATATATATATATGTATATAATATATATGTATATATATGTGTATATATATACATATATATATGTACTTGTATATCATATTAATTGTGACTGAACACAAATCAATAAATCTTTTGTAAATATAACAAATTTGGTGTCCAATTTATTGTTTATATACAGAATATAATATAAATTTCGAGAAAACACCAAAGGTTTTAGAATTTGTCAAAAAGTTGACATTGGCTTCTGCTTTAATTGATTTTTTCGTAAGTTTCTCCAGTTGCCTGCATTCCAGCTTCGACATTATATTGAAGAATATAATATACGGTACATTATTGTGTGCATAATCGTGTTATTAGACTAATCAATTAATGAATCCAGATTGTATACAATTCAATTAACCTTCCTCTCATATGTAAAGTTCACAATACAAGATAAAATAAGAATGTATTGATTGGGTAAATATCGATAGTGTTGGTCAATATACTAGTGCCATAAAGAGGTCTATACTATTTACCTGACTTTATTAGTAAGTGTCATAAATAACAGAGGAATTGTTTCATAATGTAAACGCCAACCAATATTTTGTAATAAATAGGTCTAATAATAACCGTAATGATCCGTTGAGCACCTCTAATAAGCGCCGCGCCGGTAATTAGAGAAATATCGTATCTCTAACAAGATGATAACTGATCTAATAAAAGGTAAACCGTTTCTAAATTTTGCTGCATCTAATGACAAGCACTGCGCTCTAAAACGCATTACGCAATTTACTTACCACCGATTGTGACTGTAAATGTGCACGTGTTTGCGTTCATCGCATCGTCTGTTGCATTGTAAATAACGCGCGTTTCTCCAAGAATGAAACTCTCACCAGGCTGGAAGTTGGCGATGACGGTTGGCGTACTTCCAGAATTGTCAGTAATAACTGGAGGTAACCATGTAACGTTTGCAAAGTTACTGGTATCCCAAGCTGATTCCTCAATGTTAGCAGAGCAATTCGCAATCTCAGGTGGTTCGTCATCTACAGAGACATAACAGACTGATTAATTGAGAATTATGAAATATGAAATTAGATAGGCCTACTATAAGCATACTGTAGATCTAATTTCATTTTCCTAATTTTCATATTCCATAATTGATAATTAAGAAATATATGAAATTAGATCTACCTTCACAATGGGATAGAAACTCTGTAACTGTTAGATATATCAGGGTCAACTTAATTTGCTGTGAGATAAATGAATAAATGTATATAACATAATAATATAGGCCTACTGTTATTGGCTTACCCTCAACAACCACACTGAAAACACAAGTGTTGTTATTATAAGACGAATCAGTAGCTACATAAGTTACGGTCTCTGTCCCTATCCAAAATCGCTCTCCAGAAGCTCTTGTTTGGTAAATCGTTGGCGCTAGGCCGGAATTGTCCTCTGCAACTGGTTCAATCCAGTTTGCGGACACAGACGGTAAGCCGACCTCAGTCGAAATATAGACGTCAGAGGGACAAAATGTAAATAAAGGACGTTCATCGTCTTCAAGTAAACACACAAGAAATAGAAAACAATATGAATTTTTATACACGATGAAATACCTGTAATGATTGATTACTTTGAAATGCTCAAAATCATCGTTATACAAATAATATGTAAAGAGATATTAATAATTATAATAATATATTGCCAATCATATTTCTAAATATAGGCCTACGATAATTTTGTTTATTATTAACTTGTTAACAATTCCGTTCTAATATAAAAACGTATACATTACGGAATAAAATGATACCTTTAATAATCTTCAGGCCTATATAATTCTAGAAGCTGTGCTACGAAAATTATTATAGTGATAAAGATTTTGATTATATTTCTTTTTATTATCAATTTTTTTTACTGCAATCCAAGATCAAGCTCGAAACAAATTCTTAGATTAACCAAGATAAAAAAGATTATTCAATAAAAGATATAAAATGTATTATTGTATTGTTATTTTATTGCAACTAATACTATTTATAATAATAATAATAATAATAACAATAATAATAATAGCAATAATGATGATAATAATAATAATAATAATAATAATAATAATAATAATAATAATTATTATTATTATTTTTTCTGAAAACGAAATTAGTTGTGTTTTTCACAGGGCTGTTTAAAAGTAACTTAAAAAACAAAAATTAAATTACAAAATCAAAGTGAAAAACACGACAAAAAAAAAGAAACTTAAAATTACAAAACTAAAAATAATTAAAAACTAAAGTAAAACATTATGCATATGATAATTATATGTAGGCCTATAAAGTCTATAGTTACCTATGTATAATCGTGTCTATATTAGGGTTTTACAGCTTACCTATAACAGTGATACTAAACACGCATAGTTCCGTATTATCTGAGCCATCAGCTGCACTGAATGCTAGGCGAGTGTTACCAATCTCAAACGAGCCCTCTGTAATGGTGTCATTAAAAATGGGGGGATCTTGACTGTTATCCGTTGCCGCCAACAAAGGCCATGTAGCAACTCCGAAAGCCTCTCCAAAAGATGTGTTAACTGTGATGCTAGTAGTAGGACAATTCGTAAACACCGGCGGTGTGATGTCTTTGAAAGTAAATTACGTCATTACGTCATAGTGATGTAAGTGTCATTACATCACTATTACAACATTATATGATTAATGTTCGTGTTATCGTATACAAAACATGTTACTTCATAAGATGAATATTATGCACAACCAAAGATGAATGTTTTAGTGTAGCCGGTGAAAATAATTACTAAAAAAAATGAATGATACTTATTAACTGAATTTACAAATTTGGGGAACATAAATCTTCTTAATAAACACATGTTTAACAAACTGTTCCAGATAATGCTAACGTAGTTTAGGTAGAATTATTATTTTTTATTTATTTATTCAGATATGATATAAAAATATACAAACGGCGGAATATTAAAAATATTATAAGTATACAAAATAACACCAAAATAGGACAAAACATCGGTGAAACAGACCATAAACATTTGATGGGCCCTATTTTGATTAACATAATTATTATATACCGTATCTAAATTAAAATTTCAACTTTCTATATATTATGCAAAGAATTAAATAACAGTATACCATTAATCTCAACATTAAATGTGCACGTGACACTGTTCTCGGCTGCGTCTGTAGCTGTCACTACGACTGTTGTCTGCCCAAGAGGAAACTGTTGGCCGCTTGTGTGACTGCTGGTTATTGAAAAATAGTCTGAGTTATCTTCGAATTCAGGTTCACGCCACTCAGCTACTGCCCAAGGGTTGCTGGGTTCGAGTGAGTTCATTACGATACCTGGACAATATGTTATAGACGGAGGCTGATTGTCTAAACGGAGAGAAATTATATTAATGTAATACATTAAGTATATTTAAAAAAAAATCACGTTTATTGTCATAGTTGACATCGTCGTACCCAATTCACCGCCAGCAACCCCACAGACACCATCACCATCAACAGAATTAGGAGTTCGTTTAAAACTGGTACCGTATAGCTACTGCCTAATTGACCAATCCCCTCCCCCCCCCCCCCACCCCACCCTTTCACATGAATTTTTGGTTTATATTTTATGACTCATTATAATTACGAAATTGTATTATTTTACATTATGATTTTCTTTAAGAAACTGGTGTTTCTTGTTAAAATATTCCTTGTATAATTTTGTTTTTATTTTACACAAGTTATATTAATTACTTGATTGTCCTTTAAATTATATTTTGTTTGTAGATAAATCAAAAGAATAAGAAGAGAAAGAAATAATAATCATCAAAAAATACCTTCAACAGTTACAGTGAATGAGCACGTGTCCGTGTTCCCTGCAGCATCAGAGACCGTGCATTCTACGTCTGTTGCACCGATTGTCACTTGGTCACCTGAGGCAGGTGTACACACTACGTTTGCTACACCAACGTTGTCGGTTGTCTCAGGATCAGACCAAGTGACAATGGCGTCATTTTGATCCGAGTCTGTGTTTTGCACAATGTCTGCACCACAAGTTATTGTAGGGGGTTCAACATCTAAAATTAAAGAGATAAAATGGTGATATTGTTTCGTTGATGAACTATGTTTGATACGATTTATAACATCATGTTCTTATATATTTGAGCACTGTGTTATTATCTATTATTTATTATTTGTGTTACCAGTGCTAAATTGATAATTATAGCATTACCGCAAGATGGTTATATATATAATAATAATAATAATAGTGTAGTTTTATATAGCGCACATATCCATCTAATGTAAGATGCTCAGGGCGCTTGATATGTGGACTATAGGAACTCGATCAATGATTTTCTTCGCCCCTAAAGGTCCCTTCGTGTCTGTGCTACCCGGTAACCTGGTATCAGCAACTCTCGTCCTCCACCACAGGGGTTGTCTGTTCCATTACACCGGGGTATCCCCCTACTCGTCTCGAAAGATGTCTGGGTTCTTTATAGTGCACACGAGCCATTGTATACACTGGGCCTACGGTTTATAGTCCTTAGCCGAGAAGACTTGTTCTACCACCAGAAAGCATAGGCGGGCGTACCGTTCGAACCAGCGCCGATATTATGGTTGCTTGCGGCTCCCCTGCTAACCGTTCAGCCATTCGACCATTTATATGATAATGTTGGGAAAACACTGAAGATTTTACAATTGTTGAGAAAATTAATGTCAGCTTCAGCTTTTCTTACTTGTTCGCGAAGTTTTTCCATTCTTCTGCAATCTTGGGATCCTAAGTGTAAATCTAAGCCAAACAGGGAAAGCTTTACAATCTTAGATCAGGCCAATAACAGTTTCCAACTTAAAATTAAAGAGGCGCTCCATATTAAATGGACTGAGCCATGACTCAACAAACAAGTGCTGCAGTACAACATCACCCTATACATATAATGGAACAATCTACCACGTTGTAACTTTTACGAGTTGAGACATCAAATCACCTGCATTTCAATCTACCATCTGAGTATATAAGTAGTATAGGTTCTTTTGTTATGTTTTATTTCGTTCACTGATGATATCTGTGTGATACATAAGAAACATGTCTGATTTTTCTTTAATTAACTCTTGGTTCATTACACTCAAATTTGTGCTGCTTTTAGTTTCTTGTCGATTGTTTGGGTATCATTCATGATTTACACAACAGTGATGTTTGTAAACAAGATTGCAGAAGAATGGAAAAACTTCGCAAACAAGTAAGAAAAGCTAAAGCTGACATTAATTTCCTCAAAAAAGTTATGATAATATATAAATATAATACCTCTTATAATTAAATTATATCGGCAATGCCCTTTTCCATTACATCGTGTAGTATCATCGGCTACGTAATGCATTTGGTAGGTTCCAGGAGCAAGCACATCTCCCTGGCATGCTTCACCTGTGCAGGTGTTACTCCTGATGGCATCATTATCAGTCGCTGTTGGATTAGGTGAATTATACGTGTAAGTAGCCTGACCAGTTGGGATGTCAATCACTACGTCATTGCTTGGGCAGTTAGTGTATACCGGATGCTCGTTGTCTACAACATAAAAAAGAATAAAATAAAAAGCCCAATTCATTCTGGGTTTTTTTTTCTCTCTCTCTACCTCTCTCTTCTGCTTTTTGCAATCAAAATAAAGCTTTAAAATCCTCTAAAGTTCTCTCCAATAGTTTCAATTCCGCCTGAAATGATGAATGATGTGAAACAAACATAGGCCTAAACTAGCGTATGCAGTTCAAAGCATTTTACATTATTTGTTTTTTAATGATTATGGTAATTGATAATATGATATATAATTATTGTAGCAGAGTAATATTGCGATTAATCATAAAAATAATAATTTATGACACATAAAATGCAGACATGCGAGCCAGTTAGATACAGTGACCAAAATCGATCACATATTGTCATGTTTTTGTCTTTCGTACCTCTGACACGAATTGAAAATCTGCAGGAAGACGTCCCTACATCATTGGAAGCGCTGATGGTTACCGTTGTCACTCCTATTGGAAATGCGTCTCCCGACTGATGAGACCTAACCAGACTACTGACAGATCCACCTGCGTCACTGGTCGCGGTCGGATCTGTCCACGTCACGTGCGCTTCGTTGCTGTTTGCATCACTGTTGACGTTGATGTTTTGCGGACAGTTATGCATTTTAGGTGACAGGAAAGCTATATATAAATTAACAATTATATTAGTGTATGAGTTCTGTAGGAATACGGCAAACATTATACCAGACTGTAACTAAATTCAAGGTTTGTCAATGCAGTTAAGCAAAATACATCACAAACGAACATCTTAATGCAAATAAGCCAGGGTCCCTAATTAAACGTGCAATTCAATTAAAGATTAATCAGTTTTAGCCCTTCCGATAATTGTTATAAGAGGGTTAAACTTTTTTATTTTGCATTCTGCATGGTATACGAAAGAGGATGAATCAATTTTCAAAATATTATGTCCTATATAATATACATATATAAATAAAATATATTGCTAAGTATACAGTATTTTTACTTTATTGACAAGACCAGTGGCATTGTAGCCATAGTCACTAATTCATGTAAATTTGTGGCTTATTTTGATTTTTTTCTTCGTCGTATCAGCGTCTTAATGTCCATCTAGAAAGAAAGTGGCTCAATAATGACGTCTTTTCAGGTATTTTAAAATCAGAGTAGTTGAAGGTTCAAGTAAGTGACGTTCTGGTGTTTGGCAGTTATATCCGACACTGAGGTCTGAGGTCTGTAATAGAGTCATTTTTTAATAAAATGACGCGCCTGAAGTGGCTGGCTTAGTTCGAGGATCTAGCTACGACCAATTCCATTCTACATTGACAGTCACCTGTCCTAAATATATAAAAATATGACAGTAGAATGATGTGTACGACCTGATTACGTACATGGTGTATAAATGTATATTGTAGGTCATCATGGAAGCGATTCACAACTCAAGTTAAATTTAATAGATCATGTATTGATTTATATTTGCATTTCTAACCTGGTTGTTTACAGAACCCTCGTCTGTACCGAGAACAGTGGCTTTCCTCCCATCTATAGTCAACTTCGTCAAGCATAACTGCACACTCCTCTGTTCCATCTAGGTTTAATAACCAATCGCTTCCAAAGGCATTATAGTCCAGAGGAGTTTCGTCCAGCCAGCCCCAACTACCAGTGTCTTGTGAATATGTAAGACCTATCCAGGCTACAGATTCATAGCGGTCCATCATATATGATTTGAGATAGTTGTGTGCTTCCTCGGAATGGACGGACGCTAGATTGCCGTCATAATAATATTCGCATACACCGTCCGCACGCGTAAAACTATAATAATTATTAGTCAATCGGAAGCAACCACCCTCGGAAATTATATATTCACCGTTTGAACATTCACCTGCAGAAAAGGACGTAAAAATAAAATATAATAAAAATAAATATTAAATATTTCCTATCTCAAAGCAACAAAAAAGAAAATATTAAGTTATGGTAAAGTATGTGACTAAATAGTATTATTAGTGGGAAAACGACAAATTAATTATGGAAATTTCGTGTTATGTTATAAATTATAATTCTTCTGTTGCGGAACCTAAGTCTACTGATGATGATGATGATGATATGATGATGATGATTCAATTCAATTCAAGTAATGTTTATTTCACAATACA
>NW_022683022.1:551273-572950 GCF_011630105.1 Anneissia japonica | reverse complement strand
GTTAGCTCCCGATCCGGATACTAGGGCTCTCGTGAGAACCAGGCTTATCTTAGTAAGCATGAATAAACATGAGGCCCACATGTGTGTGCTGTCTATCTTAGTAAGTATGAATAAAATTAGGCCCACATTTGTGTGCTGTCACTTAGTAAGCCTGAATAAACATGAGGCCCAAGTACATGTGTGTGCTGTTTATCTTAGTAAGCATGAATAAACACGAGGCCAACATGTGTGTGCTGATTGTCTTAGTAAGCATGAATAAACACGAGGCCCACGTGTGTACTGTTTCACTTAGTAAGCATGAATAAACATGAGGCCCACATGTGTGTGCTGCTTGTGGCTATGTTCTCACACAGCAGCTAACGGTTAGCAGGATCAGGATCCTGCTAACCGTTAGCTGCCGTGCGTCCATGCGAGAAAATCCCGAACCGGATACCAACAATATGATGATCGAATCACTGGCCAATAACAAACTGGAAATTGTAAACGCGTACTTGTGATTGGTTGATGATAGACACGCCCTCAACTTGCTAACCGATAGAGCTTGCTAACCGTTAGCGTATCCGGATACCGCTAACGGTTAGCGCTAACCGATCGGGCGTTCTCACGCAGGTGCTAACGGTTAGCGCTAACGGTTAGCTCCCGATCCGGATACTAGGGCTCTCGTGAGAACCAGGCTTATCTTAGTAAGCATGAATAAACATGAGGCCCACTGTGTGTGCTGTTTATCTTAAGAATGAATAAACATGAGGCCCACATGTATGTGCTGTTTATAAACGAAACAAACGTATGTGTGCTGTTTATCTTAAGCATAGACATGAGGCCCACGTGTGTGTGCTGTTTATCTTAAGCATGAATAAACATGAGGCCCACATGTATGTGCTATTTATAAACGAAACCAACACCTCAGTCCACATTTTCACAATTTATGTAACGAAACTAAATAATATTTTAAAATTAAGTAATAAGCGATGTAAAATGTATAAAAAGTAAATTAGCGAACTGGCATTGACTAGTAGTTATCTGGAACGCCAGACACTCGCCCGAGTGGGTGAATTGCCTTTATTTGTAATTGATTTCTTGTTTTTTTTTTTCTTTCTTTCTTGTCTCTGTTTCCTCCACCCTGCATATGCCTAATTAAGCCATGACCTGGGTTTTTTGTGACATTCTTTTATTGTGTTTTCTTTAATAAAGAATTATTTTATATAGGCCTATATACGTGCTGTGTAGGTCTAGGCCTAACATACGTGCTGCGTAGGACGTCTAGCCGTGCTGGTTAGGTTGAGGCCTAACATTGTGCTGCCGTAAAAGAAAATATGAGACTTACCCGTGCCCACGTTCCAGACAACGATCAAAACCTGCAGAAAAATAGAGATTTTGAAAATGATATGATATATGAACAAGATATTGATATATGAAAAATGATATGATATATCAAAAAATGGTATGATAGGCCTGTATAAAATGTATATAAAAAAATATAGGCATATATGATATATGAAAATAATATGGACAATGATATGAAACAATATTATTTTTATTATAATGGTTATTATTATTGTTTTATTATTATTACCACTTTTATTTATTTATTTGTTCGCTTGCCCTCGCTCCCGCCCGTCCGTCCGTCCATTCAACCATCCATCCATTATTTAGGCCTATATAATTATATTTAATTGAATTTGGTATATATCAGAAGTTATACAATCGGCAGCCAAGGCTGAAATCATTGCATTTACAAATACATATTCTGTAAATATTACAAAATATTATGTACAGAATCAAAAACTATAATAAGAATGGAAAAACATAAAATATACGTAAAAAGCAATAATTATTACATTGATAATTGCCAAATAAATTACAACACCTAAAATTTCATTGATTAAAACTAATTACGACGTGAAAAAATATTTGAAATTTTAATTTACTATTCTAACGTTATACTTGATCAAAATGATTAACAACTTGATTTGAGTTATTATTAATATTATTTGAGTTATTACTATAAATATTAATAATAATCTATACAACAAAACTTACCCAAATAAATAGCATCCTGATGACGCAGACAACACAATTACTCAGCTACAAAAGTGTTATTTCCAATGAACCTGAACTTACCACGTTAAGTACCTAAACGCCTCATTGATTAAGAAACAGCGTTTCAACAGATCGATAATTTATTTATTTTTTATCTATCTATCTATTTTTAGAACAACAATAGGATATTGATTATTGACGATTATATTCCAGGCGGTATCTGAAATCTTAAGACTAAGCTAAATATATCATATCATTGATCCAAATTTTGCTAATACATAATCGTACACTATCGGATAAATTGATGTTAATCAAGCGGAGTAAACTTATTGAAAATTCTTTAGGGAATTTATTTGACAAACTATTTGTTCGAAAAATAATTGCTTATTGAATTTGAATTTTGATCACTGTTGCTATGGTTATTGACACTGTTTTGCTGCCATAAGTTGCAATCGATGTAGGCCTAAGCGCATTGCTAACAACAACTCCATAGCTCCGATGAGGAGCTCTGAATACCCGGCTGATTGATTAATAGGCCTAGATATTTTTTGTGCTTATTGCGTAATAGGCCTAGATCTTTTTTGAATGGGCGACCGTTAGGACCAATATATTCTACTACCTCTATAATACCATGGAGGAAATATTAAGAATTCCTCCATGGTTATACTGCCCTCATCGGAGCTTTGGAGTGCGGGACCTTGTTTTTTATTATCTTTTTCATCCAATTGTAAATTTGTTTTTTTTTTTATATCTATTATATCTTTTATTTCTATCTTTTTAATTCAAATTGTAAATGTTCTAACTTTTTTTAAATATTTATTTGTTAATTGTAATTTTCATATTTTTATGTTGCAATTTTAATATCTATTTTTTGTAAAATAACATTCGATTTGACCTTAAGATTTGACCTTGTTATTATTTCGATATAATTTTGAATTCTGATAAAATAATAATATTAATAATAATAACTAGCTATGTTTTAAAGTAGGCTAAATTTCCACTTAAATTATGAGAGGGCGGTAGATTAATAATAGATGTTTCACTTTTAATATTCTAATATTTTTCTACAATACTGTAGTCAAAACACTTTTTCATTTACCAGAAATCAGATTAATAAGTTTATTTTTAAATTATTTTAGGGAATAGTCCATCCAATAAAATAGACTTTCTTAATTATTATGTTAATTTTATATTTTGTATTGCAATAAAACACAATGAAATATAATAATTTAAAGAGAGATATCTTTCATGAAATATTTAGCTTGTGACAAGATTGATAGATCTCTGCGCGACGTATCAAGAAGTTGAAATGAAAGCAGGGTTGGCGCCAGGATTTTCCCCATGGGAGGGGTAGGGGTGAGTGGGGATGTTTCCGACGGGGACCGATGCCCCCGACGAGGGATCAGATTTCCCCGACGAAAGCAAAGTGAAGGTTTTCGAGCCGCGATTGAAAGGTTCCGAAAGTAATTCAGGAGGCGAAGCCCCCGGAAATTTTGACCGCTAAAAAAATATGGACTAAGTAATTTTATTCAAAACGTTACAACAAATAGAGAAATGTTGAACTGCAGGCAGTTTCACAATGTTCTCATGGGGAACAGTGCCTTGTTCAATCTCATACTGTACGTTGAGGCACCGCCTTCAATGCAAGCCCAACTGCAGAATCCCTTTGTATGCCGTCTGTGCGCTGTCTCTTATACACATCTAGATGTGTATAAGAGACAGCTACTAGTCATTATGATCAAATAATTATTAATCTCTGTGATGACTGAAGGGTACAAAATACAAGCCTAACCGACCCCCAGGATAAGTTTCCACACTTTTTGCTAAAATATAATTGTTTTCCTGAGGATTCCTGAACAATCAAACCTATTATTATTATAATTATTATAATTATTATTATTATTATTGTTATTATTATTACTATTATTATTATTATTATTGTTATTATTATTATTATTATTATTATTACTATTATTATTATTATCGTTATTATTATTATTATTATTATTACAATTATTATTATTATTATTATTATTATTATTAAATACGGTACGTTATGAGTAAGTTAGGGCACATGAAGCTTTAACAAATTTGTTTTGATTTTTTGCTTCGTGATAACAATGTTCCTAGACAAAATTAATTGAGTTATTGGTGGTTGGCCATGAAGATTGTAAAGTCAACAGAAAACAAGAACATTCCGACAGACAGATCCTGTCTAAGAAATTATGGTTATTGCTGCTTGAACAAGTTGCAAAGAAGTTCTTTTTGCTGTTCAACTTCACTATGCTGCTGCTGTGACAGCTCTGAAAAATAAAGTAGCGCCCTCTGTTGATGATGTGATGTTGTGTCTGGTCTCTGCACACCTTGTTGGCCGGCTGGGTTTTTTGATTGCACGGACGGCACGGCAGTAAGTTTTCCGAACTTGGCAGATTTTTTTTTTCGTTTTTATTGGAATAGGAGGATTAATTCGAAATGCCGGTTTTCCACACAAAACTTATTGAGTCTATTTTGGACCCGGTTGCCCAACAGGTAGGTCTATGACTTTACAATGCAATGTAGTACATGGTTTATATTTACGATACTATTATTGTAGGCTAGCCTAACCTAGGCCCGCCGCCTACCCTAAGGCTAGGCCCTAGGCCTACTGTAGGCTAGGAGGACATTATTGTGAACCTTCCAACCCGGACTGTGTTCTGCATTGATGAAGTAGCCTAGGCCTAGTTTACAGTACATCGCGGCCGAACTGATTCACTGCTGAAACCGCCCACCAATATATTTTGGTCGCGTTATGATGGTCTACTTAGGCCTAGCCTAGCCTAGGCCTAGTTGGTCTAGCCTACACGAAATGATAAATTATATAAAATGCCTTTTTCACAGAAATAAAATTATATTCACAGTCTGAGAGTGCAATTTCTGGCTATCTAGTCTCCAGGCTAGGCCTAGATTAAGGAGGTGCCATAATCACAAATTTTCTTATAATAAATGTTTTATACAATGAAACAATGTGTAACAAGAAATTAATTTACAGACGAACTAAGTATTATCATTTAATTACAATGTATTACGCTTATTTTGTCAAATCACGATACAAAATTAAAACTCAATTGTGCCAAAAACGACATTAAAATAGGCTATGGACACTCACACCCCTACTGGGGGCCGTCTGCGGCCCCCTGGCTCCAGCGCCTGTCTCGGGGGCCTTCGGCCGCTTCGTTTACAGTACACCAATGATCCTTTGTAGTTCCGCATTAACAAATTTCGCAACCCCCAGATGGGAACCACCCGACGCCCCTAAACAATGTTGTACAGTACTTAGATATACTGTAGCCTATCCTTTGTGAACATTTTAAAAAGATGGGAACCACCCTACGTCCCTAAACAATGATGTACAATACAGACTTACTCTTATCCTTTGCGAACATTTTAAAAAGAAAAAACTATGTTGATACAACCCTCCGTCATGTTTTTAAGTAATATGAGATATCCCCGAAAGTATGGCTGACACGCTATGTTATTTCTGTTTGTTACGCTTCGTTGCATTGTTTGTCATCGATCAAAGATTTCTACCAGGGGTCTCGCCAGCTATACTTAAGCGTGGCGGGACCACCATGCTTGGGCGAATGAACGAAATGACCGCCACGCTTGGGCAAAATAAGCAAAGAGTGCACCACGCTTAAAATATTAGTTCTGCTACGCTAAAAAAATATGGACTAAGTAATTTTATTCAAAACGTTACAACAATAAATAGAGAAATGTTGAACTGCAGGCAGTTTCACAATGTTCTCATGGGGAACAGTGCCTTGTTCAATCTCATACTGTACGTTGAGGCACCGCCTTCAATGCAAGCCCAACTGCAGAATCCCTTTGTATGCCGTCTGTGCGTGCAAGTAGGTACCTGTGAACTGATTGACGTCCCTGGTCGGCTAGTATGTACAGTAGGGTGCATTCAGTACAGTTACATGCATGCCGATTACAAGTCAGTGAAGTGTCTGTTTTTTTATGAACGGTGATTGATAAATTAACATTTAGGCCTATTAATTGAAACACGGTTTTTATACAGACTCTCGGCTGG
Organism: Anneissia japonica; assembly: GCF_011630105.1. Taxonomy (NCBI): domain Eukaryota; kingdom Metazoa; phylum Echinodermata; class Crinoidea; order Comatulida; family Comatulidae; genus Anneissia; species Anneissia japonica. The sequence continues at coordinate 566,838 of NW_022683022.1, read as the reverse complement.
GTATTCGAAGGAAAACATCTTTGTATTTAACAGATTCCATCTTGTAGGTACTAGTTTTGATGAATTGTTTCCGTTTCTTCTAATGAAAGTGTACAGTACATATATTGTTTGCATTAATAAATGAAATTCAGTAGCGGATCAAGAATTTTTCAAATGGGGGGGGGGGCACAACAGTTTCAGAATAGGTAAGTGAGTATCACAACATAGATTTGCATTGCAATTTTTAAAATTTAGTGGACATTTTTTTTTTTATACAGTACAGTATGTTGTATACAACTGATTTTTCTAAGAAGACATAAAAAGCATTTTAACCAAAAATTTGTGAGAGCCTGTTAATGAGATACAGATTTTTGAATATTAAAAAACTGGGGGAGAGTGGGGTTGGGGGAGGTTAAAAATGGTTAAGCCCCTTTTTTCCCCATTTTTTAAATATTAATAAATCTGTAGCCTGTCTCATTGACAGTATAATAATAATACATACTCAAGTATCGAAATGCACGCCATCATGTCGGATTCGTTTCGACATCAATTATGTCATTGACCGCGTCTCCAAGTTTTTCATCAAATATGTTTTTTATGTCTTAGAAAAATCAGTTGTACAACATATCAAAAGAATATTTTGCTCTGGAACCACAGAGAGGCTATAAATATTCAGTCAAAAACCATTCAGATTCAAACCATTCCTGAGTTGTTATTCAATCACCTCTGTATAATTTTGTTTTTCCTCCTCAATCTGACTTTAAAGTGTAACATGGCCAATTTGAATAGACTTAATTAAAAGTATATATTCCTCAGACTGTGAAATAAGGCTTGCTTGGGGAATATTAGGCCTGGTAGCTAATTCCGTCCTCACATTTTGGAAAGTAAGGGTCGATTTCCACATAGTTACAGTATTTCAAAAAATTGGGCCTTGGCTATCTCTTAATACAACCAAATTAAGCAGTACATTAGTTATGGTTCTGCAAACTTATTTTCCTAGCAAGTTTCCTCGATTCCTTGATTTTTGAGATATTATCCACACTACAGTAATTAAAATACTTTACACTTCGGTGTGGTATTGTTATTGGCATTTAACTTAAAGGTTTACCAGTTAGTCAGTGACCTAATTTTTATCTTCATTTAATTTTGTTGCCATGCTCATGATAGTCATGAATTCCAACTTTCCACATCTCTTCCTCAGCAGCACAGACAGACCCCATTTTATTGATATGCTGTGTCAACAGTAATTCCAGTACAAATAAAAAGATTCACAGGAAGAAGCTTGTACTGTAACTTGAGTTAACCATGGACTTACATACCAGGGATTCCAATACAAAAATAAGGCATCACTGGAATACCTAGCCAGCCAATCATATCATAGATAGGTTAAAGGTCATGGACTCAGTTGTTATGGATACATTAAATTGTTTCTGTACGATTCATCCTCCCACTCAGCAAATTTTCTACTTTCCTTTCTTTAGAAGTTCTCTCCTGGTTGAGTTTGTATATTTTACTGTATATTTTCGATTTTTAGTAAGATGATCGTGAGTGGAGAGAAATTTTAGTATTATACTGAGATGGGCTCATTTGAAAGCAAAAAAAATTGTAACTGAAATGAAAACATGTTTTAAAATATTCATTTTATTCAATTCACTTTTTTATGAATCTTGGGAGGGTTTGGTTTGTTTTTTTCTTTGTATCAATATTACCTACTGTACATTTATAAAATTGGAATAACTAGTACAATTAAAGGAATGGATGGCCCAGGCTTCTATGGACATGTATTTGAATAATTATTAATTCAGTATTCAAATTTAAATTTAATGACTCTCTGTGTATCATCAAACTCAACCCCGCCCTCATAAAATTTTAGAGCCTCATGAACAATTAATATTGCTATAAAAAAAAATTTCCATGGAAAATATAAATACTGTAAATGAATATCAGAAAGATTGATTGTCGAAGCCTAAGAAGAGGTGGAAACATGCTGTAGATGAACTCATAAAACATTCCCTTTACTACTTTAATTTAAAAAAAATGTTTGTATTCCAGCCTATAGTATTTACCACTAGTATAGAATAGTAAAGTAACAAATAGTAAATAGTCGGACAAAAAAATAATTTCAAATCCCAAACGTGAAACTAAACAATTAATTTTATTTGGCCTAATGCTAGACCTGCCCGTGGAGAACTTAAGAATAATGAGAACAAGAGCATTTGTCCTAGTATTTTGATTATTGTAAAGTAATTTGAAATTCAATCATTGCCGTCTACATGATTTGAATACTTGTCAAAAATTTATCGCATGGGTTAATGAGGAATTATTATTCATTTGCATCCTGATTCCTAATTTGGTATTAGCCTCTTTGTGAAATTTAAGACATGTTAACCTTAAAAACTCCCCTGCAAAGGAATTAAAGGCCAATACAAATACTCCCACACACCATGCACACACAATCTTTTATTTTAATATTTGGATTGTCCTCTTTTTTACAATTTTACAATCATAGCTTACATTTAAACCACTCAAGCTCAGCTTTCTCGTAATTAATGATCATAATGTTTAACTCCATGTGTCGGTATAGGTACTACAGTATAATATTATTTATTACATTTTCAATGTAACTATTGATCATTACAATAAAGTCTGGGATTAAACTAATGTTCTTAATGTATTGGCCCTGCAAAGTGAAGTGATACTTTTGGCATCATAGTTTAATTGCTATACAGGTACTTACGGCAAATGCATACCGGTACATACAGTACAAAACATTTAATCATTGACAGCTGATGGCTCAATTTGGGATTCAATTTACAAAGTTTTACAACAAATGCAAAAAAACATATGAGGTCAAATTACTGTAATGTTTAATCAACCACTACAGGGTATGTGTATTGACGTAATATATTGTCCATTTTGAATTTCTTCTTTCTTGTTTGATGTTTGGGCTGCAAACATGTTATAAAAACTTCGTTCCTTCTTGGCTTTGCCCTCCTGTATTTGAAGAAATAAATGTATTACTATTATAATATTAATATTATTAAAACTTTCACCTATAGAAGCTCATATCTTTTGAATAAATTATGATGATATTACTAAAAACTAAACTTGTAAAATTGGTCATATAATCATGATCTGGAACTGTATAATTAAAGTACCATTCTTTCCCAAATCATTGACACTGTAAGACATTCACAGCAATAACCACTCACATAGAAAAACACCTTGTTTACATGGAATGTTGACAGAGAGCTACTAGTTTAGTGATGAGGTTTTTACCATATATGGTCAAGATATATAGCAAGTATACTATAGAATAGGCAGTGCTTATAGCAAGAGAATATATTTTTAGCTTTCTACGATATTTACAATTTAAATGAAATTAGAACAGAATACGCCCATTGTGGCATTTAACAAGTGAGTGGGGCATGGAGCCAAAAATTTAAAGGGAATGACTTTAAAAATGTTGTACTTATAATTTCTTTATATTTGGTGTTTTTACTTTTATATTTTAGCAGTTTTTCTAAATAATATAATTTCCATATTGTTAATTTTCTTACTGTAGATTTCACAATTGGTTATCCTTCACGAGCAAGCGGAAGATGGCGCTGCAATGCCTGACCTCACGCAGCCAGTCAGTGCTGTCGCCAAAGCTGTCGGCAACTTGGTTCAGGTATTAACCTATATCATTTAATTATACTGTAACAACTTTCAGGTTGATTTCAAGTTGGTTGTGGTGCCAATGATGATTATTATACTTATAACAATTATAATTGACTTTTAACTGTTGATAAAGCAAATCATAGGGCTTTTCCTCATTAGCCAATTGAATGAGAGTTTACATTAATGCTTGAAATGAATGTGTAAGATCTAGAATTTTATGTTTAGGTACTTTGTCAATATAATGCTGTACCTACAGTACCAAGAATTAAATTTTGGTCACTATGCTAAAGTCAGAGTTCAAACAATTACACCACAGGACTTCGGCAAATGAAGTTATGTGGTGTTTGTATTCTTTCGTGAAATAATTGTTGATGGATTTCATAGGAAAATTTCATTGAACCTACAGTAACTTATAGTTTGAACACTGAATTAAAACTATGTAAATCGTGTTAATCTAATATTAAATTAAGAGATTGAATGTAAAAATATATGGAATTTAATGTAACTAAATATTCAGGGGTGGATCCAGAGATGTTGAAAGGGGTGGCCGGTTGAGAGACAACAGTACCCTAGGGGGTCTGGGAGCATGCTCAAGACATTTTCGTTTTCTAGATGTTTGGAAATAATCCCTGAGACATTTTTGGGCTATCAATAATTTCTTTTCCTTTTATTATTTTTTATTTTGACTTCCCAAAAGGGGCCCGGAGGCCTACTCGCCCTCCCTCACCCCCTAAATCCTCCTCTGCTATTTTTGCTGCTGCCATCACATAAAATTTATAATATCTTTGCTCCTTCTTGGCTTTGCCATCATTTACTATCTGTGTCATAGAAGGCAACAGAGAGCTTTCTATTTGGTCGACAGCGCGACGCTAGAACGGAATCACTCATGCGTGACCATCCTCCTGGGCGTCCTACGTTCTCTGCACACGTAGATTTGGCCAAATTGCGTACTAGAATCCACACAACGAGGAGAACTTGCACAAATGACTTTTAGTGACGTCATTACATTCTACGTCCTACAATCGTTGTGCAATTGAAAAGCTCTTAATAATAATTAAGAGGACACACTCCTGAATACAGTAGGGGTTGGCTAGTGTTAAAAGCTTTCCCAGTTTTTTGGCTGCAAAAATATTCCCTTAAAGGGTGTCCCCTTAATAGGGGTGTCTCAAAGGAGGGTTTTACTACATGGTCAAATGTTTTCTGATTTAGGTTGGCCGGCAGACAAGTGCTACGTCTACAGACAAGGTCCTCCAGGAGGAAATGCCAGTTGCTTTAGATAGAGTGGAGAATGCCAGCATTAGTCTGATTCAAGCGGCAAAGACACTCAGACAGGAACCTCTGTCAAGGAGTGCAAGGGATATACTCATCAATGGAGCTCGAGGTAAAATTCTGTCAACTATAAAAGTTTATTTGACAAAAACATGTGACATGCTTAAATATGGTCATGATGACATCACATCATGACCATATATAGGTAAATCATGAATATATATGGACATACAACAGCTTTTTTTCAAGGAAATTGTGATATTCTGGATAGATTTAGCAGAGAACTATTAATAAATATGGATAGCTTTCTTTTTTTTGCTTCCCATGTACTAAACTTTTACAGTACTTCCTACGTATGCTAAAACCTTGGGGTAAGATGACCAAGATATGGCATAAATTTATTATGACTAAAACAGGTTTTCAACATTTTTACAATCAAAACGTTTAAAATGTTAAAAATATTGCTTACAGCTTAACAAAACACAAAAATAATGACTAATTTGTTATAAACATACATTACAACCCTATTAATTTTTGTCTCTACTTGTAGGAATTCTTGGTGGGACCTCTGCATTGCTGTTGTCGTTAGACCAGGCTGAAGTCCGTAAAATTATTCGCATTTGCAAAGGTGTCCAGGAGTATTTGGCTGTGGCCGAGGTAGTCGAAGGCATGGAGGATTTGATAGTTTATGTCAAGGTAACTGCATGTGTGGCTTCAATATTTTTATATTATAATACATTTTTTGAACTATTTTATTATGGTTGCCCTTTAACTTTTTATTAAAAATCTTTATAAATTTTTATAAATTTAAACATCATTGGCAGTATTAACTGTAGTTTTAGTTCGTCTAGGGATACAAAGTTTATTTTGTACTGTTTTCTGTATGTAAAGCCAGGCAGTAACTGCGCCCGATGGTCATTCGGTTGACGCGATTTTATGTAGAACGCAACGCCATGACGCGCGCGCAATGGATCGTTTTTAATGAAGATCCACCAACAATCAGCATACAGCATCAAATCGTCTAGCGCTCTCACAGGGTGCGGGGTTGGATTCGTCTGCTAATGGTCACACGACGCGGTGAGTGCCCGGCCTAAGAATATGTGTATCATGAGCATTGCGTGTATGTAGCCTTTTGAATTACAGTTTTATAAAGGTATAATCTTGAGTCTACTCACTTCATAATATTATGCAAATTTAGTTTCTCTTTCGATTGTAATGGAAATCGAAGGCAAGAAAGCCATTTCTAGGCATACTTATATGCCATGTAATACTTGCTGTTACCTTTGAGACATAGCAGTTCATAACATGTCAACAATACAAGCGACCAACCACAAGTTCAACAGCTAGAATTGAAACCATACACCAAACCGTCTTTCCAAAGAGAATCAAAACTGCTACACCAAACCACCTTTCCTAAAGGAATTTAAACTGCTACACCAAACTGCCTTTCCCAAAGGAATTGAAATTGTTACACCAAACTGCCTTTGCCAAGGGAATCAAAACCACTGAATAAACCACCTTTACCTTTGTGTGTGTGTGCTGAACCGTGGAGATCTCTAGGTCTCCGGTTCAATTCCCATTACTGCCTCTCCTTGTGTTTCAGCTGGAGTCCTGAAATACAAGTTACAATAGCGCACCGTCTTTCAGAGGTGATGTTTAAGACGTTGGTCCCGTACGCATTTATGGCCCATGTGCATGTTACCGCAGTACACTCTTGGGAAAAGAGTAGGGGATTGTCTCCCAGTGTACTGCCCAATCACCACCAGAAGGAACCCACTGGAAGTAAGTCTTCTTCTAGACTTTCGTGGGCTATCCTTGGTGTTTCCACCGAATAAATCCAATCCAATCTAAGGGACAGCGGTAATTTTAAAATTACTTTATGCTTGAATTTCACCCTACAATTATCAAGAACTTTTAATAATGGTATGTAATGTTTATTATAGAATCTGACACCAGGCATGACACAGATGGTGAAAATGGTAGATGGCAGACAGGCGGAGCTGACGCATCAAGTTCATCGTAACATGCTCATTGCCTCCAAAGACAAGATCAAAAATCTTCTTCCAGTGCTCATCTCGAGCATCAAAATATTTGTCACAACCATCCAATCACGTAAGAGCATTGAGATATTTGTTACATGTTTCTCTTTTGTGCTGACTATTTAGGTACATTCAGTACAGCGTTCAGCCCCTTAACCTTCAGGTCGAGGGTTGGAACCTTTGCTGTGCATTTTGGTTTTGTCCTGCGACAATGCACTTAAGTTTGTTTATCCAGGAGTATCGCTATATTTACTGGGTTAAAAAAGCCGTGTGGAAAGAAACTGGCCACCCTACCACACAATGCCGAGTCTTAGTACGATGGGTTCCTGACAGCTCATTCCCATATGTTCTGTAATAGATATAGGACTACTTTTACCTTTAACAACACATCCATGGTAAATACCTCTCACCACCCTCCAATGTGGACTTTCAGATATCTGTGTTCCAGATATTTATCGACTACATAATGACTCTCTGTATTATAATTATTTAGATAAATAATTAATGAGGAAAATAATGATGGTGGTGGTAATAATGATGTTAATATTTTTACGAAGATGATAATATTGAAAATGTTAACAGTAAACTACAATATAATAATTGGTAAAATATAATTTTTGTTTCTTAGCTGGAAAGCGTGGCCTTGACGAAGCTGCTTCCAATCGTTTGTACGTTGTCAGTCAGATGTACCTTGAAATCGAAGAAATAATCCGTGTTCTCCAATTAACAACCTATGATGAGGATGACTGGAACGTAGATGATTTGACAGTGATGAAGAAAGCAGCTGGCAACATTACAGCAAGGTTAAAGGGAGCCAAAGACTGGCTTAGTAACCCAAACAGCGCCCCCGGTGGTATAGGTTAGTATTTGCTTACAGTCCTTGTGCCTAAAGGATTGATAGTGTAGAAATTCTAATTTGTTATTGTTTATTGTGAAGGTAAAGGTCGAACCCTGAAGCTGTGGCTCACATGCCGGAGTGCCCGTCTTTCTTTCCTTGGCGTTTGGGCCAGAATGTGCAAGGCTGTGGTTTGGGGGGTGGGGGGGTTTGCTACTCCTCCCGCACTGCAGTCTGTTTTGCCTTCCCACCATAGTACCAATTTATACTCCTCAGAAAAGGGGGACAATCATAGAAAAAGTGTCTTGCCTAAGGACATAAGCGACTTGCACAGCGAGGGTTTCAAACCCTTGACCTATAATTCAAATTATAGAATATCGTTATTAGATATGTTATATGATCAATAATGATAGTGATAATGATAATAATCATAATTTGTTTTTGAAGGTGAGCAAGCTATTAGAATGATTTTGGAAGATGCGCGTAAAGTTGCAGCCAGATGTGATGACCCGGAGAGTAGTCAAATCCTGAAGCTAGTTGATGACATCAACGTAATGACCAACGAACTAGCAGATCTCAGAGCCAGAGGTCAAGTAAGTAAAAAGCCACAAGAAATGAGATTTTTATTTTGAATTTTTTAATACCAAAAAATATTGTAATATCACTTTCAAGAAAACAGATATAAATAATTGGGTTGATATAAATACGGGAAAGTTACAGTGTTTTGCACAAACAAGTGTGTAAATAAGGAGACCCTGTTCAATTCAACAGTCCTGAATTTTTCTGGGTGGAAAAGTTGGCTATTTGTGCCTGATCAACCAATGGGAATATTTTATTGACAACAGTATTTTAATTAAGAGTGATGTTTTGCCCTACCTGACATGTTATACCTAGTATGTTCCCAAATACTTGCTAAAAAATTTTGCAAGTGATTCAGAAGAGAAACGAACCCATGACCTCCAGATAACTAGCCTGGTGCCATAACCACTAGACCACCGAGCTTGCGCATAGTGACTAGTGTTGAATCCAATCCCCATTTTAATTGTTTCAAGCTGCTTTCTGTCCACATAATCCAAGTAGGCCTGCAAATTCCAATGCTTTTATTCCATGAGGTGACAGTGAGGCTCTGTATTATTATTGTGTTGTGGAAAGATATTAAATCTTGAAGAGGGTGGGGGTGGGGGGTGTGTGCACTGAGAAAAGAAATATATTGCCATTTTGTATAACTACTAAGATATAAGCATGTTCGAACCTTATACGTACAGTATCTTAAATATGTCTAAAATTAAATAATGTGAATGAAATACTAAATACTATCATTTTTTTGTCCCCCTGTAGGGTAACTCGCCACAGGCCCTTCAACTATCTAGAGTTATCACAGAGAAGTTGAATCGTCTTGAGGACCTAGTTGACCACACTGTCAAGAAGGCTGAGAGAAGCGGGGTTCGCAGGCCCGCGTACACTGTCGCCGGAAAGGTCGAGCAGGCTCAGAAGTGGCTAGCCCAACCTGGTGTGGATGATGGTGGTGTTGGTAAGGCTTTTCTACCAGTTGCATTAAATATATTTATTTTATTCTAATTCACCTCAAAATACACAATAGACAACAACAAGCAAGGTGGTGGAAATATGGTGGAAGTACACCTATACTAGTGCATCCATCTGAACATAAAAAACAAAACATAATATCAGTTCAATATTGCTATAAAAGTAAATAATTATTAATTATTATAAATAATACTAGAGAACTTTTTGTCATGTTAAAGATGAGTTTCTTCTTGCCTTCTATGTAATAACTAAAATATATTCTAATGTAGCTAAAATTAAATAAAAATAACGGAATATTTCACTCGTGAATATTTTATTACAGTAAGTTTATGAATTGCATTTACGAGGAAGCTCATCAAGGTGTAAATATATATGTGGCTGAGGATTTGAATACAAACAGGAAGTCTAGAGACATTATTATATGACTATAGGAAGCTAGGCATGTTATTACAGACTTTTAAAGCCATTGACTTTGTAATAACTTCCTATGTTTATTAATAGCATGCAGAATTTAATATTTAAACTCTAAAAAAGAAGAATCATTTCAAAACTGACATATTGAAAAAATAATAAATTACATATTGATGTTTCTGTAAAATTTCATTTATTTAATTTAATTTATTTATCTCAAAACTTTAAAATTGACAATAAAGGAAACAGCAAAGAACAAGTACAGACAATGTGAGACACTACACATCAAAAGTGAACTTAATCACTGTCGAGTGGGGGCCCTTCACAAGAAACAACCAAGTGCTTTACAGAATATACATTTTTTTAAAATATATAAACATTAAAAGTTAAATATTTAAGAAGTTTATTAGTAAAATAGGCATAATTTAAAAGATTTGAAATATTAACATTTTTAGATGGTTCAATAAAATTTACTTTAAAATTCAAATTTAAAATGCTAAGGTGGATTAAAAAAATAAAAGCAATTAAGCTTTTTATCTCCATAGTCAGGTCGGCTAACAGAGAAGAAGTTAACAATTGTAAAAATTCTAAAAAAATATCTATTTAGGCCTTGAGAAAAAAAATGTATTTAAAGTGAAGATGCAAAGTAGCATCTTAGCCCTAAAAGTCAGTTGGCATAGCAAAGGTAATTGGAGAGTATTAAGGTTGAATTCTGATAGGCACAATAGGTTTTTTTTAACTCGATGTACACAAAAAAATGTTTTATGTATTTTAACAGAATTAATTAAGTAATTTTCAAAATTATTGGTAATAATTTTCTCATATATATTTTGTCAACCTCTGTTCACACTCACATTTTATTTGACAAATAAGTGATTTGCCCTTATATGGGTATTGACATAGTCCTGCCCAAATATGGACAAATAACAAATATTTGTCCAGGAATATGATAGTTGACAAAGCAGTACAGTATATATTCATTTATTTATAATTCTCTGCTTTTCCTTAACAACCACCACTTTTATGTTGTTTCACAAGGCCTAAAAGCGATTAAAGGTGTTATTGACGAAGGTCGTCGCCTTGCCAACCACTGCAGCGGACAAGACCAGGAGGAGCTTCTGAGACTCAGCGATGAGACTGAAATATTATCCAATGAGTTGGCAAACTTGTGTGGCAGGGGAATGGTAAGCCACCACCATGTACACTGAGAACATATTTATAAAAATAATGATGATAATTTAGTGTATACTATATATCATAATATTAAAAATTTATAATGATAATTTAATAATATGAAAATTTTGGAGACATATGATTCTTGAAATTTATTAAATCAAATATGAACATATTTTAATAATGGGGTTAAATAACATTTTTAAACATTCCTCATTTTTATTAATAATAGGCAGCACTCTGATATTTATTTTTAGGATGTTGTTTATTATGCTCTGGCAGTTTATGCTGGTTTAGTCAGATGTGTGTGTAGTAAGTAACATAAGTAACACCTCAAAAACCCCCAAATTTCAGGGTAACAGTCCCCAAGCTCAAGCCCTCTCCAGAAGGCTAGCGGACAAGTTGGAACAACTCAAGTACAAGATGGAGGAGATTCTTGTTAAGCAGGTAATATCAATATAATAATGTAACATAAATATAATAATGTAATATAAATATAATGTAATATAAATATAGTAATGTAATATAATAATGTAATATATTGATAATAATGTAGTATAAATTTAATAATGTGGTATAAATGATAGTAATGTGATATATTGATAATAATGTAATATAAATGATGATAATGTAATATAAATGATCATAATGCAATATCAATGTAATAATGTAATATAAATGATAATAATGTAATATAAATGATCATAATATAATATCAATATAATAATGTAATATAAATGATAATAATGTAATATAAATGATCATAATATAATATCAATATAATAATGTAATATAAATGATAATCATGAAAATATGACATACTTGAGATGTGCCCATTTTAGGTGTGACATGACATCACACCCATATATGGGAAGTCACCGATATTTGTCACAGAAAGTATAATAGTGCGGCCAAAGCATTACAGTTGAATTTATTATTTTGACTCTAGGTTCCTAAAGATTCTTGTCTATCTGTCACTAATATTATCTGAATTATTATGATAAACTACTGAAAGATTCTTGTCTATCTCTCACTAATATTATCTGAATTATTATGATAAACTACTGAAAGATTCTTGTCTATCTCTCACTAATATTATCTGAATTATTATGATAAACTACTGAAAGATTCTTGTCTATCTGTCACTAATATTATCTGAATTATTATGATAAACTACTGTAGGTTGCTGTAGATTCATCAATATATTTCATTATTGTCTTGAGCATTTTCACCCCCTAGTTTGCTAAAGATTATTATCTTGTAATTTCCTTTATTATTCTGACCCATTAGTTTGTTAAAGATTTTCTTATAGTTTCTTTGATCATTCTGACCCATAGTTTGCTAAAGATTATCTTTAATATAATTTCCTTTTGTATTCTTACCCTCTATGTTTCCATAGATTATCTTTAATATAATTTCCTTTATTATCCTGACCCACTAGGTTGCTGAAGATTTCATGGACACTGTGACTCCATTAAAACAACTTACTGAAGCAGCTTTGGCACCGGCAGGTAGGACAAATTACAAGATGTGACCAGTGTAGAACTTTAGTTAAAACTGATGATGAGGAAGGTGACAAGGTTTATTAATAATATGTTAATAGTTTGGGACTTACACTTAATACATGATACATTGAGATGATGATGAAAATGATGATGGTGTTCAGTGTGATGATGGTAAATATATTGACAGCGATGGTGTTAGTGACGATGTTAATGATGACAATAACAACAAGTGAAGTTAATGACGATAAACATGATGACAATGTTAGTGACATTAATGTCAAAAAATAGAGCGGTGTCCACACTATCATATTTTTTTGGGACAAATATCTGTGAGTTGTCCATACATGGGCTGATGATGTCATATTACACCCATTATTGGCATAATGTCATAATCACAGGTAGCTGTCACATAAAATTGAATAATGTAAACATAGGTTTAAGACAATGTTATAACATTTTAGCTTTGTGATATTAAACTATTTTTACAGATTATCCAAACCGTGAGCAGAATTACACAACCAAAGCAGAGTTCTTCTTGGAGCGCAGTAACAAGCTGGCAGATACGGCGCGTATGATTGGCCAAGCCGGCGGCTCAAATGATAAGCGACTTGTAGAAGAAATCAATGCTGCCGCCAATCAGGTAAAGAATTCAATATGTATCAGGCCTTCTATATTTCCATTCAATCACACGAAATACCGGTAATTCCTAAATTTTCAACCAGACAAGTAATCTGATCTTTTACATTTGCAATATTAATAAACTAAATTATTACTTACTAGTGCAGCAAGTGTATGTGAAGAAGTAGACTGGATTCTAGTCCCTAAATCTTGTCTTGATCAGAGTAAACTATTAAAGATAAATTGATTTTGGCACCATTGGCATTCCATATTATTTTATGGCATTATACTATATTTTTCCACAAATTCAACAACATAAAATGTTTCTCGATATAAACAGATGCTGGAGGTACTCTCTGAAAGGTTTTAACACTAGGAATAATCAATAAGTTAAAGTCTGGTGGCAAGTCTAGTAGAGAAGTTAAAATTCATGTTCAGTCTACTTGTTCAAAACACCTACACAGCATAATAAGGAGCCTAACAAGTACTCTTACAATACGTAAGTGTGTTGGCTATGCAGTCAACATTATTCACCACAAAGGTTATAAAAAATAAACAGTAGCATTATGGGCAATCATTAATGCCAGCAGTTTGGAATTATATATCATGTACTCTACTTGTCAACTTTAACACCTTCTATGCAGGAAATTATTCAGATCATCCTTCCAGAAATTTTCTTTTCTAAACCTATTAGTAATTTCTGTAAGTTATTTAGTAACTGAACACTAATCTTTTGTTTCTGAATACAATCCATACAATGCTTATAGATTTTGACTAGAAGTTTATTAATCAAATTTCTTTTTGTTTTATATTATATAATTATATACAACACAATCACTTTCTGAAATAATTTATCAGCAGGGGCAGTCCGATGTACTCGACCTAGGGGCGGACTCCCTGATTAGAGTGTAAGTGGCGTGGTCTGGTGAAAAGTCACTCAAAATTCCTCGGAAGTGATCCATAGGGAGTTTCAAAAGACTTATACCAATCAATTTTAAAGTCTACTAATATGTAAAAAATTACATATAATTTTATTTTCTCCCCAATGAATTGTTTTTTTCTCCCAGACGGGGGAGCCAGCTCTCCCCAACTGAGGAACTTCTTCCCTCTGCCCACTAGCAAAACCCCGGTTTCTCAGGGTTTTTTTTTTTTTTTTGGTGGTCTTTGGATACAGAATCATTCCAAATCCGAATCACCTCCTATCAAATACCCATTCATGTTCCTGTGTGAAGAGAGAAAAACATGACCACAACCAACAAATGTAACCTCTTGAACTTGTGACCTCTACTTGAAACCACATAGCTTATTTTTATGAGGACTAATTCCTGTGGTGTATGGAAAACAGCACACTTGTTCCAGCTGAAGTGAAATCAATATCAACAAGTATAATATACTAATGATTATAATATTTTTTTTTTTTATAAGCAAAGTCACATATAATTTGCTTTCTTTGTTACAGGTGGATGCCCTTACCCCTCAAGTGATATCAGCCGGCCGTCTTGTTCTCTACCACCCCAATAGTACTGTAAGTATAAACATTCAACATCCAAACTAATCCTTTCATTGGGCTGTAAACTTTGCTCTCCATGCAACATTTGGCCAGTTTGTACATTATTATGTTGATTGATTTCTAATATCATATTTTATGCTAGGCTGCTGTGGAGCACTTTGATCTGTTGAAGAAGGAATGGACCAATAACACCAATAATTTGACCCGACTTGTTGATGATGCAACTGATTCAGTGGAATTTATCAAAGCCTGTGGTTTGTACTAAAATCCATCCTCAAATAAGCAAGACTGACATATACAGTATTATTACATTATATAGTTAAAATATAATTAGAACTATTTACGTACAAATTATCCTTAGTTTAATACATATTTATATTTAAGCACCACCACCAAATTTTTCATGATATATGTACTGATCTGTATAACAAAAAATGTTGAACAATGTTGTCAAAAAATGAATAACCTTTAACCTTTAACCTTTCTTGTAGAGGATGTTATTCGCAAAGAGACCGTTGAAGCAGAGTTTGCCGCTAGTCAGGAACAACCAGTTCCATTTATCAAGAGTACCTCAAAGATTGCCAGGTGTGCCCAGCGTGTTGTCATGGTTGCGCAACAGGAGGCAGACAACTCTGAAGATCCCACGTTTGTCGAGGCAGTAAGCAAAGCCGCTGAGGAACTTGAAACATGTAAGCAATACTATTATTAAACATCACATGGTAACCGTAACCATGGGTTAGGTCAGAACAGATACAAACACAGACTAGATTTGAACTCGTCACTGAGGACGAGTTAGGTGATCCGCCGCACTTTGACCCTCATTAAGATCACGCGGTGCTGATTGAAAAGTGTCATAATATGCTAAAATTTGCTGTAATTAGTTTTTTTTTAAAAGAATAATTTTGAGCATTTTAAAAGATTTCCGCATGTGTACACGTACGTCTTGACGCCCGTGAGCACGGTAATAGCACAAAGAGTGACTTCTGATATGAATAATGTGTCAGGAACACAAAGTATG
>NW_022683022.1:519672-550973 GCF_011630105.1 Anneissia japonica | reverse complement strand
AAAAGATGAGCAAAAAGAATGCAAATTTGTGAAAACAATTTCAGGAACCCAAAATATGTAAAATAACGTAATTTCCAGCTTTCGTACGTGCAGCGCACGTAAAAATGCGCGCGCGTAGTGGAAAATTTAAAAAAAATTTGAAATGCTCAAAATGACCTGAAACGTGCTCTAATTTAGTTAAAAAGTGATTTTGAGCATTTTAAAATTTTGACGCTCGCGTGTGCGCGCGTAGTAAAGCGCACGAGTCAAATTAGGGTACAGTACATTCAACATTAACCCGAAGTTAATGCTCACTTAATACGATTTCGAAATGGCAATTGGTTAGGCTGATATAATCGATAATGTAAAAACGCAAAATTGCACGTAGATGACGTCACGCTTGACTGAGCGCATTGAAAACCTTACCATGACTATTCCAGGCGAAGGCAAAATGATCGATGTAGCGACCGTGTGCGTAACTCGTGGCAATTTTGAGATATCGTGCGAACAAAAATGGAAAGAAAGGTAGAATAAAAAAAAAAGTTGTAAGATCTCTGACAATAACAAGAGGTGATCCGCTAACGTTAGCGGATCACCAATAAACATTATTTCATCCTTTTCATCGGATTTACATGGTCAGAAAGATGTTTCTCGTGCTGAAAGACATGATACAAATATTCTTTATTTTTAAATACAGCTTTGTTGTTTAATTAGGGAGCTCACGATTTATGCGACGATGCAACGATAGAACGGAATCATTCATGTATGACCGTCCTACCTGGCATCCTACTTCTCTGCATGCGTAGATTTGACCACATTGCATTCCTGGATCTACTCGACAAGGTGACCTGAACGTTCCCGCGTGTGCAGATGACTTTTAGTGACGTCATTACGTTCTAAGTTCTACCGTCGTCGTGCAATCGATGGCTCCCTATTGTCAGTTGACAACCAAAGCAACACAGTGCAATTATTCATGTGTATTTGAAAGAGTTTGTAGTATTTAAAGTTCAAGGGGTTATTAGAATTTATGTTGGCCTTTTTTTTTTTTATTACTTTCAATTTGATTTTTGTTGTTGCTACAAATACCATCAATGGAGAATAATATCTGCTTTTAATAATCACAAAAAGCTTTGGAGAAATTATTTTATCTACATTTCTTTCTCTTTGCCCAGATTTATAAATTTGTTTTAAACATGACAAGAAATATTTTTACATGGAACAGATATGGTTGTGCATTGTGTAATGAACTTCTTAATCAAATTTGGCAAAATATATTACTTGAAATAAAAAATAAATTTTGTTGTGCTACGAAACATGCAGTTTAAATACGTAATATTTTTTTTTTTTTTGTGGGTGGGGTGGGGGTTTCAGCCTTGATGTGTTGCATTGTAATTTTAATGCCAGCCACAATTTCTTGTTCCTCTCAGCTATTCCAGTATCCGTAGGATATGCAAGAGGTGTAGCGACGAAGCCCAACAGCAAGCAAGCTCAAGATGACTGGATGAATGCAAACCAAAAGGTAAAAAGGTCATCATACTAATCACAGGTCACATTGATCACACATAATTTTGAAAGTAATAATCTGAGTCACTATGTCAAGGTCAGGTTAAGCCAAGTTTCAAATTTTACAGAGAAAACAATGTGCTCAATATTATCAGGGTCCCAAGTTTGAAGAATTCACATCCGAGAGATCTGTTTAAAGAGCATCAAATTATATTTTGCTGTGGATTCTGATTTTCATTGGCAACGAATTCCGGGAGATACCTTTGGTAATACAGTAAGGCCTACTGTAGTGAAACTTGTAAAAACTTGCAGATGTTGTGAATTTTATGGGAGATGGATTGTTTTCCATAGAATTTTTTCTTGCGTGAGTGCGAGAGGCCATCCTGATTTTCGGGATATTCCTGCTTCTTGCGAGACTCCCGAGACTTGCAGGACTTTGGACCTCTGTATTATTATTATTATGGGATAGAGATGTATCTTG
Organism: Anneissia japonica; assembly: GCF_011630105.1. NCBI lineage: Eukaryota > Metazoa > Echinodermata > Crinoidea > Comatulida > Comatulidae > Anneissia > Anneissia japonica. Next base: position 549,010 of record NW_022683022.1, on the reverse strand, counting down.
ATGCCTAAGAAACTATTCATCAAATCCAGAGTAACACAAAGCATTTGTTCCCAAACCTTACTTTGAAAGAACAACAAACAGGTCTGTCTTATAATTAGCAAGTGTACTTGCTCTTTGGATGCAACAAAAAAAATATCATTTGAAATGTCAGCCTTTTAAACCATTATTAAAAATGTTTTAGATACTCTATAAATATATCTTATAAAATGAAAACAAACAGGATTATTGTTGTTATAGTTATCTTCTTATTTTTGTACACTTTAAACTACACACTTATACAAATAGAACCTATTTTTTTAAACTGTGAACTGTACGTCTAAAATAATAATATCTATCAGATGACGTTTGACAGATAAGTCTCAGTGTGGTTTGAAACGTTGTGGTATGTACTAGTCATTTTATTTCAAAGAGGTAAGAGTGAAGGTCGATGATATATTTTGTAAGCAACTAATAAAGTAGTTCATAGAAATATGTTGACTATAGAATTCTTAAAGATTGAGATGATAAACTAAAAGATAGCTAAACTATGTTTGTTTATAGATAATTATTTCCATCTGCTAAGAAAATGATCACATTAACGATGCGACGCTAAAAACGATGACGCAACAATAAGTTTGAAATAAACTTGCTCATTTTGCAGTAACATACAAATTATTAACTTGTGCATAGAAATTATTGAATTTAAAAACTGTGTACCCTGATTTTTAAACCAACAAATTATAATAAAAATAATAAAACACTTCAGTGACTGGAAGTGTTTCTGTCATTTTTCGCTGTAAACTGAAGGGTGGACATTTTTTAAAACACTAATTTCTATGTACAAGTTTTTTTATGTTACTTCAAAATGTTAATTTCAAAAAATATTTTTATGATTTTTTTATATTTAGCCATTTCAATTAAGCAATTGCCATTTATTCAATGTTTTAAAAATCTATGAAAACACATTGCTAGAATGTGTGTCTCTTTTGTTTTATGTTACTTGTATTTATGTTCTGTTTTTAGCTATCCATATATTATTGCACCTTAGAGTAAGTTGTTCTGGATTGGTGGTGCATTATATGCTATTATTTTTATTTCTTCAACAAAGCTAACTATATCTGAGTACTTGACTTGTTATTCTGTTTGTCTCTGCTTTTCTATGCTTACCACAGTGTCTTCTACTCTGTACTATTTTCTATGTAGCTCTACAGGTCAGTGCTGAAGATCCGTGGGCCGCTCGCTGGTGGCTTGCACGAGGACAATAATCCTCCTCTCCCTCCGCCTCCTGTTATCCAAGACGATGAGCTGGATGAGTCGTTGATACAGGTTTCCATAGCGATATTCTTACTTGCTCTTTGGTTTCGATATAATCTCCATGTGCTAACAAACGCTGCTTTTTCTGCAATGCGTGTCCAGACATATTTTATTTGCCGTGCCTAAATATGGTCATGATGACATCACATCATGACCATATATAGGCACATCATAACCATATATAGGCACATCATCACTATATATGGACATAGTGTCGACAGATCTTAAACACAATGTTTACAAAACATTTACAAATATTTTTCATTGCTTTCATCTTTAGAAAAAAATAAATTGCTTTACTATCAAGTATTAATAGTGTTCTGTACAGCTGATCATTTTTAATTTGTATTTTAATAATAGTGGTATTGCTAATGTTAATCACTATTGTGCATGAAAATAGAAGAAGCAATCATTTATATCACCATTGTGATATGACATTAGGCAAATTTAGACAGGAAATGCGGAGCCTATGCCGATACTGATATCAGGAATTACACTTTCTGACTATCATATTGAAACTAACATTTTATATAAAATAGCTGTGTTCTTTTGATTAAATAATTTCACTTTATGATTTAAAATAAATGTTTAGAAAAGCCAATCTTCAAAATTTTACTTACTGAATTCTAGTTTATATGTTAACAATATATTTCAAATTTCAATATTTAAACAACAAATTTTGGACAGACCATTAATATTATCAATAAATCTTTTTCATTTATGTTGTTAAATCACACAACAATTTATATTTAAAACATAAAATCTAAAGACATATATCAAACAGCAAATCTCTGTGATTTTCAACTTTTTCACACCTTATACAATTTAGCTATGCAATTATACTTATATGGTGCAAGTTTCTCATAATTTATTTGTGTATTGAAATAATTATATAGGCAATAAAATAATATACGTACCTTCATTGTGTTATATGATCACTTGCAAAAGAACTTAAAGCCCATTACTGCAAGGATGTACAGTAGGCTAATTTGAAAATGCGGGACTTATCCCTATTACAATGAAAACTTAATGATCATTTTTAGTATTTTAGCCCATTTATCATCCGCACCCCCACCTACACCCATGCACTGCAAGATAGAGTTATCTGAGGGTCTTTTGTTTCATAGTTAATAGCACTTACCATACAAACAGAACAAATTATTTATAATGCATTTTCAAATAAATTACTATGATTAGTTATTTTAAAAAGTTGTAAATTCTATGATCCTTTAAATTTTGCAATTATAATTACCCATTAAGATGGTAATAGTTGGTTTTTATATAAAATTATGTGGCTGGGGTGGATATAATTTATTACATTTACTAATGGAAAGAAATAGTTTTCTTAGGCCTATTTCAGACTAGGTGGATAAACCCGGCTCAACTCACCGGGTTTATCCACTTACCAGTCTGAACTAGGTGGCTTATATCGGGCTGTGTTCCTATAGTAACTAGGACTGGTGTGCCACCGTGTGTTAACTTTTCTTAGCCAGGCTTTAATCGTTGCGGGGGGTCTTGCATTAACTTCGGGTGACAAAATGATCAATCAGCATTCAATTACGTACACTGTGAGCGAGCGTACATTTCGCGAAACATGTTTCCTGGTTACGGTTCATTATTATGCAAACTCTCGCCTGGCTAATCCCACTAAGTTAAGCCGGGCTTAACTCAAGCTTGGCTTATCCCACTAGGTTAAGCCGGGCTTAACTCAAGCCTTGCTTATCTCCAAGTCTGAACGTAGCCTCAGTGTTTTGAGAATAACAGTTTTTGCTAACCTAATTGATAATACTATTTTTTTTAATTACTATACATTGACATCCAGATAATGAACAATAGTGTTTGAAACATGCATGCTATTGTTAACGTCTCTGACTGTAGAAAAAGTAGATTTTTACATATATTTTTATTTTATATACTTTCAAATAAATGTTGTTATAATCAGAACCAAATTACCAAGATATAACAGCAAATTCACCTTAATGTTTCGACCCACATGTAAATCTACACAAAAAATAATTCTTCTTGTTGTGTGATCTGATATACAAAATCTATACAATTGTATTTTTCCCTGTACTGTATATCTTTTGAACTTAGGTCCCAGTTCTTCACTCACAAGCATCATTTTGATAATAAAGAGGCTTGAATATAAGGCATTCAATCCAAGTTCTCTGCTTCCAAAACTTTATTTGATGTAATAAAGCTTTGCGAGGCACAAGTGATTAACAGTCCCAAGCCTCATAATGTTTTTATTATGTCATATTATTCTATACCAGTAATGATGATATTATTCATTTAGAATTGAAATTGTTTAGTGTTGATGATTTTAAAACCATACCAACATTAGTTTTTATACTATCGTATGACAACATTTCTACCTTACTGTACCCCTTGCATGTATAAGCCTGTACCATTATTGTTACATTTTGCCTCATAATGTTTTTATTACCCCTGTATGTCATTATTCTATACCAGTAATGATGATGATATTCATTTAGAATTGAAATTGTTTAGTGTTGATGATTTTAAAACCATACCAACATTAGTTTTTATACTATTGTATGACAACATTTCTACCTTACTGTACCCCTTGCATGTATAAGCCTGTACCATTATTGTTACAGGGATGTTTGATTGGTAGATGTTGATATTTTTCCTCTTTTCCTTCATGCTTCCTAGCTAGAGCAAGCAATGCGAGACTTAGACCAACCTGATACGAATTATGGAACAGATCAGCCAAAGGTTCTTCTTCTATCCTCTTTCTTATTTCTACTACCTACAACCTTTTACTTGCTGTCTTTTGTTCACATGCTAACGACTGACCTAGTTTTTGCATTTAGAATTTACCCACTTTTGATATTATTCTGAAACCAAAACTTGAATGAGTGATAATAAAATCTTGTGACAGATGCATGGTACAGTGATGAATTACAACAACACACATAAGTGGCAAATCTGGGTGTAGGAGGGGGAACCGGGAGAGGGAAACTGAAGAGAGGAACACTGACTGAATAAGTACGAAACTCTTTCTTATTTTAATATTACTAAAATAAACCCAGAATGAGTTCCCCTCCCATTTCCCCCTTCTTTTTTGAAGCCTTGATCCGCCCCTGGTTCTTTTAGTACTAATTAGTTTAGTTCTTTTTTGCTGATTTATTAGTGCTGTGCATTGTATATAAGAAAGCATGTAAAAATATTGTATCACAGTAGTACAGTTAAGAGGTTGTCATATATTTTACATTTTAAAATTAATGTGTTCTTATGATTTCAGTATTTTACAGAAATATGTACAAAAATACAGTATTTTGCTCAGTAATCAACAATAATATTTTTACTAAAATATGTTTTCTTTAAAATGTAAAAGTTAATATCAATTAGTGAGAAATTACTTTGTTTTAAATTTAATATTATTTTTTATATTTTTCATAGTTTCTTATTTTCAGCATATTTTCTTCTAGCTTTCCTACGGCTTGCTTCTTTTTGTATTTTATTTCCCAGTATTCATATGTAAAGGGTCTGTTTCTCCACATCACTCTTCCCATATGCATTACAACTGTTGCTGTGGAGATGACTTCAAATCCCATGTATTGTACTGTTGTAACAGGACTAAAATTGCTTGTTATGATTTTACTGGTATTTTATATTCAAAATAACTTTTGCAGGTTAACTTCTAAAATTATTGCTACATGCTAATTGCATACATGCTAATTTTAAATATATTATTTTAAATTAAAATGATAACAAAACAAATGAATTACAATTAACAAATTTATAACTAGATAATTAAATACAGTACATTTTTATTTATCATAAATTTTTACAGTTTAGTTATCTGTAATGTATACTTGTGAGTAACAATTATATTTCAAGTTAGATTTAGTGTTTTTAAATTATTTTATAATGAATGTTGCAATCTATGAATTTCCTTTAAAGGGGAATAGAGTATAATGCAAGTCTAAGTATCTAGTGTATCCTGATGCTATCTGCCTTGTGGTTGTTAGTTTTCTGCAAATATAAAATAATTAAATATAATATAGACTATATTTTATCATAAGAAATTTAGATATGATTTGCAGCATTGTACTTACAAAGAATCCATTTTGGTTTTAGACTTTTCCAAAACTTAATCACAATGCAAATTTTCTTTCTTAATTTAATGATGCATATTCCTAACTTATTTTATTTCTAGGTTCAGGAGGGAATAGAAGACGTTAGTATGTCAGTGGATGGCTACACCCGAGCAAAGAACGCACCGATTCTGACACTTCCACCACCACCGCCACCACCACAAGTAGCATTTGCAGCACCACCGCGCCCGCCACCCCCATCCTCTATAATGGGGCATCCCCACCAGGCAGAGGTTGCCTAGTATTCTCTCTCTTTCTTCATCGATAAATTAATTATACATTTTAGTTATGAATATTTCCTACTGCCCACTAACCTGGTGTGTTTAACCAAAGCATTTTGTTTTTTCCCTACAGAGATCATATTGACAGGCATTTTGCAAACTTGTCACCATGTTAGCATGTGAAAAAAAATATCTAAATACATTTCTATTATTGTTTTACAGATTGTATTTATCATGGAATATGTAACGAATAGTATTAACTTCACTGATTGTTTTTAGATTTTAGTAAAGTTAGAAAATACTAAGATGAGATCATTACTTAGAGAAATGCAAGTCATAAACAAATATATATCCAGACACAATATTGTGTGTTGTTCTAAGATATGAAAAAACTTTCAATTTATAAGAATCTAATATTTTATATTCCACTACATACAATTCTAAATTTTAAATATTACTTATTAAATTATAATTTCAAAAACTACTTTTTTTTTCGGAGGATTGTTGTGTTTTTGCCACAAAACATTGCTTAGTGTGGGTATTAAATTTCAAATTCAAATTCAAATTTTATTCAAAAACACCTCGAAGATGAAGAACATCAAAAATACAAATGAATAAAATATCAAATATCAAAATCCATCAATCTAGATCTACCCAGAACATACCAATTTCAGTTTATAGCAATTCACGGAATGGAATCTCACACAGTACTACCATTTGGGGCAGATCCTGAGGGGGTGCAGACGCTGTGATACCCCCAAACTTGTATTTAAGAAAAATAATTGCTGTATTGTTGATATGAATTACTGGTAAGATTTGTAAGGTATGAGAGTACAATTTCTGGGCATATTCTCAAAATATTCTAACCTCAGCCCCACCATGGGGGGACTGAGGTGGTTTCGACTCTCACACCCCCCCCCCCACCACTGCAAAATTCTGCATCCGCCCCAGACTAGTACGACAGTAAGAAATTAACACTATAAATCATGATAGTTTAATTGGTTGATTCTGTGGATTATATAGTTTTCTTTTCTAAAATGTTCTTTTCTTAGTTGGCCAAATTATAAACCAAACTAATTATTTCTAGTATTTGCTCTTTTCAACTGAATCAAAAACATACATATAAAAAGTTAGATGCATTTCCTAGTAATGATCTTGTGTTTTTAATTAGTTACACTTTTTAATGGCATGTTGCCCTTCATTGTGTGTTGTTAAGAGAAAACGCATGTCTCAACGATTTATACTGATTTGCTACTGTTACAAAAACAATCATAACGTTAAGTAAATATTCTTAGTCCAGTTGAAATATACAGTTAATAGTTTACTGATGTCACATCAATTTCAGATGGCTCGTAGATGTCACCAGTTAGTTCATCAACGTTGCAAATATTTTGATTTACCTGCCTATAATAACACTCAACAGATAATCATAAAATTGAAATTCACATAAATAATATTGATTGCTTTTCATGTAGACAAATGTATTAACTATTCATTTGTTAGATTACCATTTACATGAAAGCTAAACCAAATCTATTTCTTCTTGTACATTTATTTTATTCAGTACCATTGTTGATTACTCTTTATTTTAAAGACAAATCCCTCATTTTTTAATTTTTTTTGACATCATCTATAAGGTTTTGTAAAAAAGAAATGTTTAAAAGAAGTTGAATGATATGATTTATAGTTTCATAATAGTGGTATTAACTTGTTGTCTTTCTGTGCACACATTATAACAAATTTGAGATGCTAAATAAAAAGTGCATGAAAACTTACCCCTAGCTCTTGGTATTCAAAGTGTTTTAACTGCTGGCATCGTATAATCAAAAATAAAAAAGAAATGAAAAAAAATATTAAATTTGTTTTCTTTAAGCTTACTGATAACAATTCCAAACCAGAGTAATAGACATAACTTGTAGGTACTCTACTACTCCACACCAGGCCAATAGGGCACATGCACTGTGTACCATGCAGTCTTGCGTTCAAGTCATTAAGCCAATGCCAAATTATATTGTAATCATATCTTATCATTATTTTAAGGAAATGCTTAATATTGTAACCATTTCATAAATATAATCATTTTACAGATTTTATTAACATTCATTCTCATGAATATACTAGTCAAAAGCCTATCTTATATCTATTTAATTAATTATTTGCTACTATTATAGGTCTACAAAACTATTTTATATAACTTTTATATAATATAGCAAAATCATAATTTTGAATGGTTTTTTTTTTTTTTTTAATTTTAAGATTGTTGATGGAGTTGTAAATGTTCGGGATGCAGTATTGGTATCCCAGCAACCACCTGTGGAGGAGTTTGCTCAGATGAATATTAAAGGTTTGTTATGGTCATTATCAAAATCATATTACTGATAATAAGCTCAATCCATTTCATGTGTTTGCTATGCTATGGTTGAATAAAACTGTTCTTGTAAGTAAACAATTGTATTAAGTAAACAACATTTTTACTAACCATGTGTGACATTTTGTTGTGAACATCTAGCAATGTAGTCGTAATAAAGATTTTCTGACAAAGAATCAAAATGTCACAAATACTAAGTACAAATTACAGTACTTTCAAAAACTGTTTTTCTTTACCATTAATAATCACCAATAACCAACCAGTTTTCACTTTCACTTAACAGTAAGTGACTTATAAAGCTAATGGAGGTTTTATTCCTAGTTATGGAAGGATACAAACCATCGTAGCCATTAAAACAATAGCTCCACCCCAAATAATATCAATTTATTAATATTTTTCAACATTAGAACATTACTTTCTGATTGTTTAAATGTAAACATAACATATTTTTGTAATTTAAAAAAATATATTTCTGATATTTATTACTTATTTAAAACAAATGCTCCATCCAAAATAATAATAAATTTATTAATATTATACAAGTGTAAGCATAAAATATTTTTGTAAATTTAAAAAAAATTGTTTTGATATTTATTTTAATTTGTTTAGATACACAAAGTGCACCACCACGGCCACCATCCCCAGGCCCGCCACCAAGACCCCCACCACCAGAGGAACCAGAAGAAGAGGAAGTGCATTTTCCCAAGCCAAGGCCAGATCAACCTATCATGGTAAGGAAATAATAATTATAATACAATAAAATAATTAAAAAGATATTAATGATGATAATGATAGCTGACTATTTATTTATTTGTTTATTCATATAAACAGTGTGTTCACAATTTATCAAGATTGATTTTGTTTTAAGGTATGCTGTTAATTCATTAATAATATGTCACACCTTGTTTGCCTTGATTGGTCAATTTTACTGGTTTCTCGTTTTTGATTGGTTAGTTATTAAGTTACTTCAATTCTGGTATATGGTGCCTATGGACATAATTATTTTCATTTCTGATGACGTTCGAATAAAGAACGAAATATTGAATCATGGCTTCTCTTAGTCTTTTTGGAGTCTGCATGACATTATATAGCTGACTGTATATTATAAAGTTGGCTATGATTGCCGTCATTAATATTTTTATTATGTTATTGTATTATAATTATTATTTCCTTTATTAGAATAAATTTGAATTTTCAATTTAAAATAAGAAAGACAAAATATTTTACTCAACAATGATAACAAACTTTTTCCACAATTACTAATAATTGTTATATGACTATTATTACTTTTTTAAATATATTATTGTTTATCCTTAATATTAATTTATTCATTTTTTGTTGACTTGTTTTACACAGACAGCTGCATATGACCTACATCAAGAAACCAGCAAGTGGTCCAGTAAGGGCAACGACCTGATTGCAGCAGCAAAGAAGATGGCCTTACTGATGGCAGAAATGAGCAAGCATGTCAGGTGAGAATCCATCTTAAGCAAAAAACACCATTTATTTAGTCACATATTTCAGTTGTATGTTTAATTTCCAAAAGCGTGAGTGTCACTGTTTGTTGTTGGTATTGCAGAGGGGAAGGTGGTTCTAAGAAGGAACTCATTGACTGCGCCAAGGCCATTGCCAAAGCATCAGAAGAAGTCACCAGATTAGCCAAAGAGATCACTAACCGTTGTCCAGACAAGAGAATGAAAACAGTGAGTTAATATTACTAGCAGACATTAATTTCCATATTTTTTCCATGTTGTCTTCAAAGATCTCAATACTCAGTACAATTCGGCACTAGATTTAAGAACACTGTGCTCGTCTTGAGATGGATATTGCTCTTGTCTTTCCAAATAAATTGACTTGGGATAAGGGCGTAGCAGTTCTTGCTGTCTTTCTTCCTCAGTCTGTCAGTAGTTAGTTCATATTAAACTAGAGCATTTGCTCCATTGATTGCATACCTCTGCCCTGTGCCTGAGTGCCAAACAATATGCAGACTGTTTATGGGCTATTCCATTATTTTCATTTATGCTCAAGGTTAAGTTGAAGGGAAAAATAATCAAAATTCTGTGACGCTGCCCTTTGACCTTTTCTTCCCTAAAATTAATCATCTTATTATGTACCATTCCACTAAATTTCATGATAATCCACTCTTTAGTTTTTGAGTGATTTTATTAATGGGCAGACATATAGGGTTAAATACACAACCTCCTTGGCTTGGCATATTGACTGACTGACTGATTAATTAATTTAAAAACAGTATTGAAGGAGCTTTACTTCTTGTTATATATACTGTGTATGTCTGTTCACCTGTAGAATCTTTTCCAAGTTTGCGAGCGAATTCCAACGATGGCAACGCAACTTAAGATTCTATCGACTGTTAAGGCTACAATGCTAGGATCCCAAGGTAAGCTTGTTCATATTTTTACTCTTTCAAAGTCAGGAATATGGTTGGTTTTAGAGTGTTGTTTTGTCTTATCTGTTTATTGATAGTGTTGTTGTTTTATTTGGTTATTTTTTGTTTATTATTATTGTTGTTATTATTACAGGTCTCCCTCTAATTGAAGATCCCTCCAATTAAAGACTGCTTTTTTTGTGGCTCCCATTTTAACAAATGTCTTGAATTTTTATTATTCTAACTAGAGACCAAAGCAAAGACCATGAAAACCCCGGTCCCAAAAGTGGTCTTTAATTGGAGTGAGACTTGTATTATAATTTTTCATTTATATTTTGAAATGCTCTACTATCATTATTATTATTATCCTTTTAAATGTTTGTCTTTTTTTCTCGTTAATGTGTCGTTAATTGTCTTGGGCACATCCATCACAAGCTCTGCTTTTCGGAATTGTGCCCCCTTCAATACTTATGTTATTTATATGTTACATTTCAATGAATATTGTAATTTACGTTTTGAAGGAAATAAATGTTAATTTTGATTTGATTTGATTATTATAATTATTATTATTATTATTATTATTATTATTATTATTATTATTATTATTGTTGTTGCTGCTATTGTTATAATTACTGTCATTAATCCCATGTGTGTATATGCTTTTTAATTGTCTGATTTCATTTTTATTGTACCAAAAATTACATGTCCACATTTTTAGATATGTTATATCATATCTTATCTTAATAGTTCTATTATTTCTGTATTAAATGTTTGTGTAGCCGAACCGTTCTAATCGTTAAGAATCCAAACACATGGATGTTAACATAACAGCTTGCAGAAAGTTAACATCAATTGTCTTTGGTTTATTATCACTTAAAACAGTTCTAAAGACAATAATAAACAAACCACATGAAACTATTCAAATATTTATGAAATATTTTTATTAACTTTTTTCTTATTGTTTTAAAGACACTGAAGAAGACCAAGAAGCCACTGAAATGCTTGTTGGCAATGCCCAGAACCTGATGCAGTCTGTGAAAGAGACGGTGCGAGCAGCCGAGGCAGCTTCCATCAAAATCCGTACAGATGCCGGTCAAAAATTACGCTGGGTTCGCCGCAATCCTTGGTACCAGTAGCCGTAAATTCCAGTTGATTTTTAGGTATAATGCAGAAAGGAACACTGTATATAATTAGAGTAGTTTTTCACTAATAATAGTCATTAATTAGGGGACAAAGAACCTAATAGTGAATAAGTGTTTACTGTTACAATATAAAGTAATTTGAGTGTTTAACAAATATTATTTTTGGTACATCTAAATTTTTAGCAAGAGTAAAGTAATGAATCAGCTGCAAATCTACGCCTCTGACATAACCATTGTGTATTCAGGTACTCGGAAATCAATTTAAGAACATACCATGGCATAAAAGGACATTAATGGTATTTTTTATTATATAGTGTATTATATAGTATATTGGTGGCATAGAAAATTGTATTAATAATATATTGAACTCTCTGTAACTGCGCTTAAAATAATGATAACCATAGGAACTTAGCAGTTGCTGTTAGCATCCTCAACATTAAGATTGGTGGCTTGAACCTATCACTGCGTATTTTTTTTATGTCCTTGGGTAAGGCACTTAAACTATGTTTGTCTCTCCCAACCCTGGGGAATAAATTGGTATATGGTAGGATATTGCTGCACAATGCAGTAAGATGAGGGATACCGTACTCTCCAGGGACAGGGGAAATTGTGTTTGTCTTCCAATATGGATTCACTGACCAACGGAAATATTAACATCGCCAGCGCTTTATATACCATGGCAAAAGGTGCAGTGTAAGTGTGCTAGGCCTATTTTATTATTTATTTTTTTTTAAATAATAATAATTTATTATATCATTTTTTTTATTTATTTATTTTTTATTTATTATTTTTATTGTTTAAAAGTGAACTAGAAATAGAGAACATTGATATAGTCTCATTGTCTTTGCTGGAACACCATCACTGCAGTTTTTCCACCTCAAAAAAAAAAAAAAAATTGCTACTCAAACAAAATAAGGAATTTGTTTAGGTTTCATGAATTGTTTGTAACAACTTGCATATAACCTTGATGTCATATAATATATTATATTCCTATTATAAGCTGTAATATTTGTAATAATTATTATTTTTGGTTGAATCTAATATATTTTGTTGGCTTTTACTATTATCTTGACTTAGAGCATATAGCTACAGTATATAGGACAGCAAAAGATTAAAGTAACTCATTTTATTCCATTTGTTAGTCTTATAAACTATAATTCAAGGATTTCATTTATTTTTGTTATATAAAATATTGTAACTGAGACATAAATACATACATAGATGTATCTGATACACCTTGGGCAGATAATACAATAATGTTAATCATGTGATATGTGTTCAAACAGATTTTTCTTGTGTGTTTAAAAACAGTATCTCTAATTAGACAATATTAAGATCAATATTACTTAAGGTTAACAAATTTGACTATGACTGTAGGCATGTTTTTATTTTTTTTATGACCTCTGCTCATTATGTCCGAATGTGCTTGACAAAATGTGTAACTCACAACAAATACATCAGATTTGTTTCAAAAGTTCTTAAAGGGGTGATTATCTAGACCTTTTACAGTAGCTATGGATTTTATAGCAATTCGCCCCTGTGGCAGAGTGGTTCTCCGCCCTGAATAAACAACTATTTACAAACCACTGTTGCCAACAATACCAATTTAGCTTAGTTGTCCAGCGTCTGAACTGTATTTTAAAAGGTCGCTGGCTTGATCTCTACAACAAGCAGCCCTTAATAATAATTTTTTTAAAATTATTATTCATAAAGGTAGACTAGTTTACAACCTTTTTCCAAGATAATTAATTTTATTTTAAAAGAGAAATAGATTATTTGTAGAGATCAGCTTTAGATGAAGAAAGTAACGAGCACATTTTTAGTATGAACTAAAGTTTGAAATTTTATAGAATTTTAACTTATAGAATATTTATATTGCAACTCTAATTTAGTTATGAAAAATTGAGATGAATTAAAAATATATTTAGCCAATAGTTTATTATTTTTACTATCTATTTACACCTGGGGCATGCACATAGCAGCTTATTGCACAACACAAATTACTGATTTCTGTGAGACATTGATAAAGCAGTAAAAAGGTGCAAATATTATAAATTTGGTGGGTCATTTTTCAGGAGATTAATGCAAGCTTGGGAGTGCAGGAGGCCATCTCGATTTCTGACTTGCATCATAGCTCACATTTTTTAAGACAAAGGTGTAAAAATGTTGGTAAAATGTGAATGTGTTATCAGTGGTCATGTACAGTTCACAGAGACCATGCTGTTGTTCATACAAGTCTCTCTGAAATCTCACCATACGATGAAATAATTTACTTTACAGTAATATCTCCAAATTACATACCCTCTTTCAGAAGAAATTGTAGTTAAAGTTGGTATAATTTTAAAAATTATTATTATACATTGATTTTGAACTTTGATATTGTATACACATGCAAATAGAGAAATTAATTAATGAAATTAAATATTATTTATTGATTAATTTAGTGTAAAGCAATATCATTATGTATCATTCAATGTCCAATTTACGCCATGTATTTAAAAGTATCAAATTATATAACTATTACAAAGTAGAAAGTAAACATTTGCTATGTTGTTTCACTTTTAATACAATTATTTTTATTTTTATTATTAAAAACAATCTTGTACCTAAACATTGACTAAATACAATATTTTAATTAGTATCAGTGCTACTGTATCGGAATGCTTTCATAGAATGTAATGCTTTGTGTGTGTAAGGTTTATCATCAGTGAATCAGTCTCCTGTTCAAAATGGTGCTAATAAAATAACCATCAGCAAATATCAATGTTTTCGTTTTTACTTGATATTCAACGACCCATACTGTAAATCCTGAACACCAGGATTCTAAGGCTTAATAAAATCTTTTTAAAGACGTATGTTTTCTGTGCTGTAGTCAGTGCTAATGCCACTCGGCCCCCTGCAATCTAAGCCAAGTCAGCCTTAGCCATTGGTAGGCCCAGAGATTTCCAAAAGGAATCTAATCTTCCCGATATGGTGTCCACGCCAATGTCCACCCCAGCCACATAATGGTTGGGCTGAGTTGAGCAAATTTTAGATATACTGTAGGCAGCCCTAGATGCCCAGAAAAGGCATTCTCAGACTAAAAATACTTATTTAAGCAGTTTAATTTGACAAGATGTTAGTAGTGGATGACTTTGTTCCAAGCCTTCCGTCTTCTAACATTCCGATGACTTCAGCCACCACCAAAATAAATAATAAAATCTCCAGATGTCTATATAACATTACTGTAATTATATTCATCCTAACCACTATATTCTTCTTATAATATCCTTGGTACTAATTCCAATGTTAAGTTTAAAAAAAGAACTCCAATACTGCGAACTTAATACAATTTTATTCACCTTTATTAAAACCATATCAACGTTGACAACAGAAATATAATGGCTAAGCCATTAAGCTTTTGGATAACAGGGGCCCTAAGTCTCCCGGAAATATGAAAGGCTTCCCACACACCCGTGAGCAACCACAAATCTGGAAAATGACCCAATCTCCTGCAAATTCACAATATTTGCATGTTTCATCACACTGTATTTTCAATTGTTTACCGGTACCAGAAGTCTGTGCCAATGTGTATCATCATGAACAGCAAAATATAATTACTAAAAGTGTTAATTCAATTCATTGCTGGATGTGGGTTCTTGCAAATTGGGACCCCTGTCAACATAAATTATAGAATAGACCTTTTGAATTGCCACATACTAAATAAAATATATATGAAAGTCCTGGTTTCTGTGTTGAATTGATTTTACAAATTTACCGGTGCTATATAAATTATGATTCTATATATATATATTTAAAAAAAACAAAAAAAAAAACATGCAACATTTTCAATAATTTTTAATCAAACTTTCAGGTAAATTCAGATCAAATCCAAATTTTAAGGATAGGAAAGCTTATCAAAACGATCATCAAATAGGACCAGTACATAAGAAAGGCAGTTCGGCGCATCAGAAACATGGTCAGAATTTTGGTTCAGATCCCAAGTGAATGCAGTTACATACCACTAATTGTTTACAATTTTTAAAAATTGTTAAATATAATAAGCATCAGTTAAAACATTCATTTAATTTTTGTGAGCTATACATTAAAAAAAGTTAATAAAATTAATATTAAACTTTCATCTATACTTTTTTTTTTGCATATGTTTCAAAGTGACCTTGCAAATATTCATCTTGCTAAATACACATTTTCTTTGATTTATAATTTTGCTACTTTATTCATTAAAAGCCTGTCCCCTCCCTTTACACAACTCTCATCACCCCTCCCTATCACAAAACCCTGGTCACACCTCTCATCACACAACCCTGATCACCTCTCCTGTCACACAACCCTGATCACCTCTCATCTCACAACCCTGATCACCTCTCCTGTCACACAACCCTGATCACCCCCTCATGTTGCAGGTGCTTCATGCTTATTGGCATCAATTTGTTTTTGTAATGTAATCAATTGTTTAAGGAAGCCATCGTTGGGACAGACCTCTCTCCTGGACCGGATTGTTCGCAAAGCATTCTGTAACGTGTAATCGCAGTGTAACATCAAGTAAGCTGCAACTGCCGTCGGAGACCTGCTGAATCCCTCAACACAATGTACAAGAATTTTCCCTGAAAAATAGAAGAAAAAATAACAAAGGTTCATAAAAATACGGATAAGATGCAAAAAGTATATATTAAAAAAATATATATAAAATATTAAAAAAAATT
Source organism: Anneissia japonica (assembly GCF_011630105.1). Taxonomy (NCBI): domain Eukaryota; kingdom Metazoa; phylum Echinodermata; class Crinoidea; order Comatulida; family Comatulidae; genus Anneissia; species Anneissia japonica. Next base: position 532,773 of record NW_022683022.1, on the reverse strand, counting down.
AAAAATATATAACAACAAATGATATATAAATAGGGGCTTATATGGTTAGACAAGTATAGCCTTGATTACAGTAGATTATCTCATTTTATGGCCCTTCAAATACAACTATTATCACAGGTCAGAAGTAGGGGAAATAGTAAAGTGAGGGGCAGTCAGAAAAATAAGGCAATATCAGGCAATTTTGAGCTACTACTATTATATTTTTTCTTCTGTAAATTTCTAAATGGAGGGTGTCAGGGGAAGGGGATTAGAATATTTCTGAAAGATGCACCCCAAGGCTCCCTCCCCAAAAGATTTATATTAGTTTGATCAACTTTAGGTAAATAATATGATTGGATGTACTGTACAGATGAAATATACTACAGGCACTGATACAGAGTGTTGGTGGATGGGGGTCTTAATTGGCAGACAGTCTGTGTCAACACTAACAGATGTTTATTATTTTTATAATTATCTTTTGATTCATTCACAGGGGTCCCAAGTCTTCTCACAACTTGCAGGAGTCTCCCTCAAAATAATCCATCTCCGCAAATTCATAATATTTGCATGTTTTTACTGCTTTATTATCAATTTGCTCATGGAAGTCAGTGCCAATGGGTATCACTATGTGCTGCAAAATAAAATTAAATGTGTTAAGATGTTAAAGAAAGCTCATTAACCAGATCCGAGTGACGAATTTAAGGGGGTGGGGAGAGCCAGCCCAGGGCCCCCAAACATTTCAAAGTTATTCTTTTTAAATGGGGTAGAAAAGAAAATTAAATTAAAATTTAAGTCTGGCAGGGCTATTTGCAGCCATCTAGAGTAGGTGCCCTAATTATGAATTTTCCTGCCTCAGCACCGACCATGGTTGGGCTGAGGTGCTGCAGACCCTCTCTGCACCACCCCCCCCCCCCCCCCCTCCACCTTAGCTACGCCGCCACAGATATCTCCCGGAAATGTCTTCTTCTAACTTGGGAGCTCTGCATTCATTCCTCTTAAGTCACAACTAAAGGTGGGAGAGGGGGATTAATATTGAAAAATGAGACTCTGAATGCAATAGACCAAAACCCTACCTCCTGAGTCTATGGCAGTTTTTATAAAGGAAGCTGATTCTTCAAGCATTGGAAGAATGTTGAAAGTCTGAACATCAGTTGCCCTTATCCCGTGGTACACTAAATGTCTACCATCATCTTCACTCTGGTAAACAATATGTCAAGAAAAAATGAAATATGTTTACAAGAGAGTTAAATTTTGTCCACACTATCTCACAAAAAACAGTTGTATGCCCATATATAGTCATGATGTGCCTATATGCCTATATATGGTCACGATGTTATTCTGATCATATTTAGGCATTTCACATGTTTTTGTAAAATAAAATTTGATAGTTTGCCATCCTTGCGTGTCTCTCAATCAACCGATTAGCAAATGTACCATGTATCATAACCTTTGAACTGGAGTTATATTTATAATACAATAAGCAAATTCACATCTACACATCATTAAAAAAAAATTCAGGCAAAAATATTGATTATTTTATTTATAATTAAAATACATTTCATATGAATGATAATTCATGATTGAAAACACAAACGACAGGACTTCGGTAGCCTCAATAAAATAGATTATATGGTAGTGCTGCAGGAGGAAGGTGCATATTTTTTGTATTCTTATAAAAGCCAATTATTTGATGGTGGGGGAAACAGTGCATTACTGTACATCAGAGGAAACCTCATTTCACAGGCCATCCAGACACAACATTAGGAGAGTTTAAAAAACTGTTCATAAAAGTATGCCTTTTCTCCATGCAAAACACTATATATTTTAACGTTCTACACAATAAAAATATTTCCCTATGAATTTTCCCCATTAACATCATCATCATTTAAATGTCTTTTAAATTCATTTTCTAAAAATCTAAAAGGCAGTTTAATGTTTTTTTTTCTTTTTATGGTAGGCTTTACCTTGTAGTATTCAGCACAGGTGTCTACTTTTCCAAAGCCTTTTCCCTCAGCCATATTCAAGATGTGTGTTATTCCAATCTTCTTCAAGAAAGAAATACTCAGTGCTGTCCCCCTATACAGTGAAACAATGATAAGTACTGTATACGGATTTTGATTTACAATTTTGAGATCGTGGTTGGTAATTTGCTTCCATCCAAAAAGTAAAACTCCTCCTTTGGGACACCACTATTCAGGGGACACCTCTATTAAGGGGACACTTTTCAGTGAAACGAGGGGCGATATATCTTGTTAATCTAAGAATTATGGAACACAAAATGTCTAGGCCTGACTAGTACTACTAAGCCTATTAAAATTAGAGGATGGCCTATACAGTAGGCCTAGGCCCAATTGAGCGTCGATCTGCCATCTTCCTTGCTTGGGTAAAAAAGGTACAAATAAATAGGCTACTCTACAAACCTTTCGCCTACAAATATGTTTGGATACACTTCGTCATATGCACGACATGGCATAAAAATCACACCCGTTGAGTTAAAAATCGTATATAAATCATCAAGTAATGCATCATCCGTAGCACTAGCCATGGTGCTTTGCCCTTGATTAGCTATAAATCTATCTAACTATATAAGGCTAGGCTATTACCTAGGTTCGGTACCTTCCACTTTATCTAGCTTGCAACAATGTAATACTTCCGTGTGAAAGTGGATGAGACCATTATATAAGAGGTTTACTGTTTTATTTCTACTGTTTCGAACAGTCTTGTACATTATTATTATTATTAATGATATTAATTTTGTATTATTATTTATTATTATTATTATTATTATTATTATTATTATTATTATTATTATTATTATTATTATTATTATTATTATTATTATTATTATTATTATTTATTATTATTATTATTATTATTATTATTATTATTACTATTATTATTATTATTATTATTATTATTATTAATATTTTATTATTATTATTATTATTATTATTATTATTATTATTATTATTATTATTATTATTATTATTATTGTAACACACATAGTTGAGTCCACCCCAATGTCTACTCCCTAATGAGGTGATTGGCATGGCTGAGGGCCGGGCGCTTGCCATGGTTGCCATTTGGCTTTTTGACGGCCAGATTCCTCAAATTTGGCCGTATAAAAATTTGCCTGGCCGAAACTTTTGAAAAGTCACGGCCAAACTATATTTGGCCGATTTTTTTGAAAAGTTTACATTTTTTTTCAATATAGGCCTAATAACGTAGACTTGTTTTGGATGTTGTTTTGTTAGCGAATTCGCATAAATACGAAGATGGCAGTCAAAGGGTTAAATTCTATATTTGATTCTATAATGTACCTTTGTACTTGCACTAAACACTTAATCTGTGTTCCCCCTTTAGCCGATTTGACGTAAGAGAGTTTATTTAAAAGATAACAGTTACTTTAATAATTTAAATTGTTCGGATGAAATATGAAGTTTATGAAGACAGTTCAATGCAAGTTTGTACCATATATTGTGTGTCTTTGTATATGTTCCATCCTAGTGGAGGTTCTATTTCTTTTGAATTTCTTTTGAATATAAATTAATACTGTACTTTAATTAATTTATTATTGCCCACTTGAATTGTATAGGCCTAGGTGCTGCAGTGTTCTTTATGTAGAGCGCCATATATAAATGCTCGATGTGATCATTCGGGTCCGATTTCAAGCAATTTGTTGCAGAGACTTCTTCGAAGTTACTCTGGAGTTAGGTTGCATATGAGAATGACGAAGATAATTCTGATAGCAACATTGATTTATTGCTTTAAGTACTGCGACAATAACATTCAGAGGCGAATTTAGAAAGTTTAGAAAAGTATTTATTAAAGTTTTCATAGGTTTGTTTTAACGCCAGTTTGTGTTAACTATACGATTTGGACACTCTAGATAATGGTCTATATTGTATTCCTTGTACCCGGAAAACATATATTTAGACATTTTCTTTGTGCTTCCAGCTTGTCTGGCTGCAAAGTCATGATAAAATATAAAAATGGCGGCCATTTTGGACGCCATCTTGGATTTTGCGGAAAGCTCCAGTAGGATTTTTCAGGACTTTTAGTATGTTATTCTACTCATAATTTTGAACCTATTGAAGAATTTAGCTTGTTATGAGAAATGTCCATGGAGGTCTGCCTATCGACCTATGCTCTTGGACTTAAAAGGATGATTCTTGTCATAGTGCTTTTTGTTTACTCCAATTTATCTGTAATTGGAGGCCTACTTGTCTTAAGTAATAAAATGAATGTCTTATTGAATATCGACTTTCTCGATCTTTAAATGCAGGTTAAATTATTTTGAAGCTTTTGAATTAAGCATAATTTTTGTCAATTTCATTCTAATTATCGTCATAAGTTTATCTAGATAACAATACGCTCCGCTCTCGAATAAGCCAAGTACCGCTCGCTCACGAATAATACCACATTAAAGCCTCCAAAATGCTGTTAGCGCTGCATTATCGGTAATAGACGTAGGCCTCATTGCATAAAACAAACGTGTCCCATTAGCGCACGATACATAATACTATGACCTGTGATACTAGTACCAGGCCTATCTAGGAGTGACAATACTAGGCCTATGTGGTGCGAGTGCGTTGAGATAATTCTCTCCTCGATGTTCAGACTGTTCGTAGGCCTACTTTGAAAAATTTCAATGTAAGTAGGCCTGTTTAGCATTGGCGTTAATGCTAGGTCTTTGATTCTTTTCTATTCTTTATCTTCTCTTTCCTTTTATTATTATTATTATTATTATTATTATTATTATTATTATTATTATTATTATTATTATTATTATTATTATTATTATTATTATTATTATTGTTGTTGTTGTTGTTGTTGTTGTTGTTGTTGTTGTCGTTGTTGCAGCTGCTGCTGTTGCTGTGCTTGTAGTAGTAGTCGGCCATTTATAGTTGTACAGTATGAAACCACATCCCTAGTATTATTGTTACACTATTTTCCGAATGTTTTTTCAGCTATTAAATGACTAGAAAAAAAAAATCTGTCGTTTCAGTGATTTTGCGGACTATAACACGGTCGGATGTACTGTTGCACGCTTCTGAACTCGTCATCTGTCGTTCAGTGAGGTAAATTTAGGCTTTAATAAAAGGATACTAGCTATTTTACGAGATGGAAATTGTAGAAGTCGTCTCGATGATGTTCGTTACGGTACTTTCTATGTTTTGTATGATGTTAAACTTTGTTATTGTCTTGTCATCGCGTTGAATACACGTTTTCGAAACTCCTACTATGCTTACTTGCTGAACTTAGCGATAGCTGATTGTATGAAGTTCTGTGTATTTCTGATTGGAATTCTCTGCATCTTGTTTGAATTGAAACCTACATCAGGAAGTATAGTATGCGATATTATGGGCATTACATTGTGTGTATGTTTATTAGTTGTGATACAAGCCTTGACGATACTCTCTTATGTTCGATATTGTAAAATAGTTAAGAATACGAACTGGTCATTGATTAAAAAAACGTTTTAGTATAATTTGGATTTGGGTGTCATCAGCGCTTTTATCATTATGTCCTTATGGATTCGGTGGTTATTACTTTAATCACGTATATCAGGCATGTTTCTTTGACATCCAAAGTAACATTCGATATCTTTTCTTAACCGTGATTATTCCTTACATCGTTGCATCGTTTTTAGAAATAAGTTGGTGTAATATAAGTATATTTCGCAAGGTTCGCCAAAGCAGAGTACATGCTCAGCTAACACTATCGGAAGTTGCAGTCAAGAAAGAAAAAAGAATTACTCGCACAATCTTTCTTATTATTGTTTTATATGCCTTTTGTTGGGTTCCTGTGATAACGATACGTATTATTAACTCATTTAAACCTCAACCTGATGTTGTAATACGATCCAGTTACTACATTACTGTATTTAGCTCGGTGGGAAATCCTTTCTTATATGGTTATACCAACAAAAATATTAGAAATTTGTGTATTAAATACGTACACTGTCTGTTTGAACCTGAACGCAATTGAAAAGTTTTGAATTTACAATGAATGTAAATTATAAGTCATCAGCTTGAGAAGGCATAGTATCTTAATCAATTTAGTTTCATAACGTTGAGATGTTACGATTAAAGCACAAACGTTTTAAGGCCTATAATGTGGCGTATCGAGGGAAGGGCGCCCCCCCCCCCAGGGGCCCCAAAAAATCACGGTCAAGTAGTTAAAAATCACCTAAAATTGATCATCGAGCGCCTCCCCCCCCCCATTTCAAGACTTCTAGATACGCCACTGCCTGTATTACACAAATTGCCGTGATTCAAACTTGCGACCTAGCCTTATGTATAAATCTTGTTACAATTGAGATAAACCGTCTTGTGATAATGTTATTATAAAATATATAAATCTATTTTTAATGTTAAGGAAGAGGAATCTGTGAGTGTGACAAGTATTAACTAGTGTTGACCATTGCTTACTGGTTTATCGTCCACATTATCAAAAATATTGTGTGTACTACTACTTCTTCTACTTATTATTATTATTATTATTATTATTATTATTATTATTATTATTATTATTATTATTATTATTATTAAGATTCTTGGCAATACTCTCCTTTACATTTTAAGTGAGGTTTTTAAAAGAGATGGTTTATTTCTAGTTAGGCCATCTATTTATATTCTCGAATGTTTTATGTATTATTGTAATGTATGTGCTGCCAGGAGAGCCCCGGCCCCGTGACAGTATTTTTCTTCAATCCGGTCAGTCAGCCATACGTTTTATTTATTGTTTTCACTGGTGAAAGACATGATAGGCCTATATGATTATGTTCGCTATCGTAAAATAGTTAAGAATACGTCATTGAATAAAAGACGTTTTAGTATAATTTTTGACCTAAGTATATATCGAAATATTGGTTTTCAATAAAGTGTTCATAAATTCCATATATACAATATTTGTTTACATTATGTTATGTTGATTATTTGTTTACTTGTTTTTTTTATCCTAAAGTCCACACTATAGAATTTTATGTGACAAAAATGTGATATACTCATATTTGTTTGTAATATGACATCATCATGCGCATGGGCACATCATACAAATTTGTCACATAATTCGATTGTGTTAACGGAGCTTTATAATAGAGTTAGGCAAAAATAGTTTCGTGTGAGAGAGGAATGGACATGAATGACTCTTTAATATTCAACCACAATCACCTGATAAAGACCCAATTAAAACAAAAACTTATTTATGATGTAAATTCATCGTCATTCACATTTACATAACATTTAACAACGTTACATTATTGATACATAAATATTTATATTTATATGCCTATCTATATATTTTTGATCCGATTAAAAAACCAAACTTATTAATGGTGTAAATTCATCGTCATTCACATTTACATAGCATTTAACAACGTTACATTATTGATATATAAATATTTATATTTATATGCCTATCTATATATTTTTGATCCGATCAAATTATCTTTATAACACTGTTGGATGATCAAAGAATGGCACATGGCTCATCAGTGCAATAAGCTGGTGGGACGACATCAAGAAAAAGTTTTTAGTTGTAAAAGTATAAAGTGGCAAACCATGTCTGGGGGCGCATCTAAGGAAAGAGATAAAAATATATACCTGGAAATTCGTGGAATCTCTGATCCTGTTATAATCGCCTTGTGTTAGGCCGACGTGAATTGGCCGATATTTCAAACCCTGTGTAGTGGTGGTTTAGGGTTAGCAGGCTTGTACGCTGGGTTGTGAATAGGGGGTTCTTTTTCCAGGAAATACCACACTTGACTGAAAGGTGGGGGGGGGGGGCGCCTGTAGCCCCGCCGGGGTTCAGGGGAGAGCCCCAGTGTCCAGAGGACGGTTTTTTTACGATTAAAATTACCACAAAATACAACTTTGATACTACAGAGTCTATCAACACATGAATAATTACCACAATAAATCCTCCAAGATATTATTAGCGCCGCGATGTTATTGGATCATCGGTAATAGACCTAGGCCTATAAATGCAGAACTTGAAAAATACGTGTCTCATTGGCGCACGATACATACTACAGTACTACCTAGGCATAGGCGTGACAAATTTGTGAGGTGCGTTGAGATAATTCTGTACTTGATATTCTGACGTTTGGTAGGCCTACGTTGAAAAAAATCAATGTAAGTATGTTTAGCATTGTTATAACGATAGGTTTTGATTATGTTCTCTTTTTCTTTTCTCCTATTCCTACTTCTAGTATCCTTCTATTTTTTTTTTCATTTCCTTTCTCCATTCTTATTTATATCTCCGTTTTCTTCTTATTCTTCTCCTTCTTTCTCTCTTTTTTCGTCTCGTAGGTTAAAAAAAATATTATTATTATTATTATTATTATTAGTGTTATTTTTTATTACCTTATTATCTGCAATGCTGCTTTAACGGTTTTCTCACATTTTGGTGTTTGTTTTGCTTTTTACGATTTCTCTTATTCCTTAAATTAGGGTGGGCATAAAAATTGGTCGGAGGGCCAAAGTGAAACTTTGATGTTTCCAGTGAGCTTCCAAAAACATCTTGAAGCACTGCTTTTACACCACTTATTCTCAGTTTTAATATTACTTTTTACATATGATCAGGGTGTTTGCCTTAAATTTTGTACGTCAATTTTTGTATTTTTATTGTCATTTTACTGCCTTTTTGATATTTTACCTTTGTAAATCCACGCATTTCATCTTGTTGCTGCTATGGCCTCTCTTTTTATGCATATTGAAGATTGAATAAATAACCTCAAAATAATAAATATTTTTCAATATACTGTATATATTATTTTATTCTTAATATTATTATTGTTGATATTGTTATGTTAATAATAATATTGATAAAAATATAAATAATAATAATTATTGTTATTATTACTATAGGCCATATTATTATTATTATTGTTGTTGTTGTTGTTGTTGTTGTCGTCGTCGTTGTTGTAGCTGCTGATGTTGCTTGTATATTGATAAAAATATAAATAATAATAATTATTGTTATTATTACTATAGGCCATATTATTATTATTATTATTATTATTATTATTATTATTATTATTATTGTTGTTGTTGTTGTTGTTGTCGTCGTCGTTGTTGCAGCTGCTGCTGTTGCTGTTGCTTGTAGTAGTAGTCCGCCATTTATAGTTGTACAGTATGAAACCACATCCCTAGTATTATTGTTACACTATTTCCCGAATGTTTTTTCAGCCATTAAATGACTAGAAAATAAAATCTATCATTTCAGTGATTTTGCGGACAATACACACCCGGACTTGTATTATTGCACGTTTGTAGAACTCGTTATATGTCGTTCAGTGAGGTATAATTTAATAGAAGGTTAGGTGATACCGTACTTTACAGATGGAAGATACAGAAGTCGTCACAATGATGTTGGTTGCGTTTCTTTCTATTTTTTTTATGACGTTAAACATTGCTGTTGTTCTTGTTATCGCGTTGAATAAACGTTTTCGAAACTCCCACTATGCTTACTTGCTGAACTTAGCGATAGCTGATTGTATGAAGTTCTGTGTATTACTGTTTGGGTCTCTGTGCATCTTATTTGACATTAAACCTACATCAGAAAGTATAATATGTGATTTTGTGGGCATTGCATTCTGTGTGTGTTCAGTAGTGTTGATACAAACCTTGGTGGTACTCTCTTACGTTCGCTATCGTAAAATAGTAAAGAATACGGACTGGTCATTGATTAAAAGACGTGTTAGTATAATTTGGATTTGGCTGTCATCATCGCTTTTATCATTATGTCCTTATGGATTCGGTGGTTATTACTTCAATCACGTATATCAGGCATGTTTCTTTGACAGCAAAAGTAACATTCGATATATTTCCTTTACCGTGCTTTTTCCTTACATCGTTGCATCGTTTTCAGTAATAAGTTGGTGTAATATAAGTATAGTTCGCAAGGTTCGCCGAAGCAGAGTAAATGCTCAGCTAACACTATCTGAAGTCGCAGTCAAAAAAGAACAAAAACTTACTCGCACAATCTTTTTTATTATTGTTTTATATGCCTTTAGTTGGGTTCCACTTATAACTATACATATTGTTAACGCATTTAAACCTCAACCTGATGTTGTAATACGATTTGGTTATTACTTCACTGTATGTAGCTCTGTTGGAAATCCTTTCTTATATGGTTATACTAACAAAAAGATTAGAAATTTGTGTATTAAATACCTATACTGTCTGAATTCGAACACACTTGAAAATGTTTTGAATTTATAATGAATTGATAATGATCTTGTGAAAACAACGAGAATATCAACTATGCAAAAGGCATCTACAAAGCCATGTAAACTCTTAATAGGCGTAGGCCTATTGATCGATATTTTAATTAGAATAATTAGGAAAATGTGTTGTATAACGTGTAATGCTGTAGTTAACAAATCATCCTATTATAAAATAAATGTCTACAACATGTTTTCGACAAAATGTAACTGATTTTCATTAATATATATATATATATATATATATTAATATACATATATATATATATATATATGTATAGGCCTATATATAGGCCTATATATATATAGTATTAGCCTATATATATATAAAACACGTGAAAAGAAATTCTAAATCGTCTTGCGATGATTCAAGAGAAATCTTCGAAATGCGAAAACAAATTGCCCCAATCAGGATTCTACTCGGAACCTGTTACTTTCTGTGGAATATGCAGACTCCTAAGCCTACTGCTGGGCCATTGAGGCTTTCTTTAGGATTTGAAAATCCGATGGGAGGCAATTCATTTCGCACTCTACGATATGCCAAATACAACACTAGTATTTGATAGTATTTGAAGCACACATGTTAAACAGAGATCAATGTGATACGTCCTCTTCTTCAGATGTTGCTTGTATGGTTGAAGAAGTAATCCGCCATTTATAGTTGTACAGTATGAAACCACATCCCTAGTATTTTACACTATTTTCCGAATGTTCAGCCATGAAATAACTAGAAAAAAAATAATCTGTCGTTTCAGTGATTTTGCGAACTATAACACGGCCGGATGTATTATTGCACGCTTCTGAACTCGTCATCTGTCGTTCAGTGAAGTAAATTTAGGCTTTAATAAAATGTTTGGTGATACTAGCTATTTTACGAGATGGAAATTGTAGAAGTCGTCTCGATGATGTTCGTTACGGTACTTTCTATATTTTGTATGATGTTAAACTTTGTTATTGTTCTTGTCATCGCGTTGAATAAACGTTTTCGAAACTCCTACTATGCTTACTTGTTGAACTTAGCGATAGCTGATTGTATGAAGTTCTGTGTATTTCTGATTGGAATTCTCTGCATCTTGTTTGAATTGAAACCTACATCAGGAAGTATAGTATGCGATATTATGGGCATTACATTCTGTGCGTGTTCACTTGTTGTGATACAAGCATTGGCGATACTCTCTTATGTTCGCTATCGTAAAATAGTTAAGAATACGGACTGGTCATTGAATAAAAAACGTTTTAGTATAATTTGGATTTGGCTGTCATCAGCGCTTTTCTCATTATGTCCTTACGGATTCGGTGGTTATTACTTCAATCACGTATATCAGGCATGTTTCTATGACATCAAAAGTAACATTCGATATATTTCCTTTACCGTGCTTTTTCCTTACATCGTTGCATCGATTTTAGTAATAAGTTGGTGTAATATAAGTATAGCTCGCAAGGTTCGCCAAAGCAGAGTAAATGTTCAGCTAACACTATCTGAAGTCGTAGTCAAGAAAGAACAAATACTTACTCGCACAATCTTTCTTATTATTGTTTTATATGCCTTTTGTTGGGTTCCTGTGGTAATAATAGGTATTACTAACTCATTTAAACCTCAACATGATATTGTAATACGATTCAGTTACTACTTAGCTGTAGGTAGCTCTGTGGGAAATCCTTTCTTTTATGGTTATACCAACAAAAAGATTAGAAATTTGTGTATTAAATACGTATACTGTCTGTTTGAACCTGAACGCAATTGAAATATTTACAATGAATTGTAAATTATAAGTCGTCAGCTTGAGAAGGCATAATATCTTAATAAATTTAGTTGCATAACGTTGAGGTGTTATGATTAAAGCACAAACGTTTTATATAATAATGTAATCATGCTTTCACGAATGTAGGCCTGTATACAGTGGCGTATCTAGTGAAGGGCGCACTCCCTTACCTAAGATTATATTGACACTGGTTTCAAATCACGGTCAAGTAGTTTAAAATCACCTTATTTTGCGAATTAGCGCCCCTCAACTGATCATCGCCCCCCCCCCCCCCTTTTCATTTCAAGACTTCTAGATACTCCACTGCCTGTATACACAAATGACGGGATTCAAACTTGCGACCTAGCCTCATGTATATATAGATCTTGTTATAATAGAGATAAACCGTCTTGTGATAATGCTATTAAAATATATGAATCTATTTTGAATGTTAAGGAAGAGGAATCTGTGTGCGAACAAAATGTAGATACAATTTTGATTATAGTCATGAAAGTACTGAACTCTCTCCTCATTCGCATCAGTATAAATATAATGATGATAATGATAATAGTGGCAACGACAACTTTTATTATAATTGTAATAATTATGATCATGACGATGATAATAGTGATTATTGTAATGATGATGATAATAATAAACAATTTAAAAAAAAATATTTTAACAGTGGCCATAATAGTGTATAGCTTTAATTTTAAGGATATCGATTTTGTAAACTGATTCTATAAACTTATTTATATAGCACCACAATAATATAACAAAAACAATGTTTGCTATAACATCGCATTGTCGTGGATATTTTTCCAAGAACTTCAGTTTCTTTCCATGTGAAATAAGTTGAATACAATTTTAACAACGTTTTAAGCTGTCTCTTATACACATCTTGTTTGAACCTGAACGCAATTGAAAAGTTTTGAATTTACAATGAATGTAAATTATAAGTCATCAGCTTGAGAAGGCATAGTATCTTAATCAATTTAGTTTCATAACGTTGAGATGTTACGATTAAAGCACAAACGTTTTAAGGCCTATAATGTGGCGTATCGAGGGAAGGGCGCACACCCCCCCAGGGGCCCCAAAAAATCACGGTCAAGTAGTTAAAAATCACCTAAAATTGATCATCGAGCGCCC